>NW_007726714.1:358908-473351 GCF_000696425.1 Galeopterus variegatus
TTTTTTTTTTTTTGTGGGTTTTTTTTTTTTTTTTTTTTTTTTTTTTTTGAGTTTAGCCTTATTTTTTTAATTGTTATATTTGGTCAGATATAGATAGAAAGATCAATGCATAGACAGATAGACAAACAGACAGATTTCTTATTATGTGTAAGACTGCAGGAGTTTGCTATTAGCTAAGGCTCTTGTTATGCCTACAGTGAATATTGTTTGATGTGTTTGTTTTGTTTTCTCTCTGCATTATTCTTTTATTTAATTTAGATATTTCTAAGAGGAGGCTTTTTAAAAAAATGCTGTTTGGCTCTTGGTGTGCTTTCACAATGAATACTGCACTTTCTTAATATTAGAAAGCTATCAATGATTACATATTTGATTATCACTTTTTCTGTTCTTTCATAGTCTTTATATGTTTATCTCTGTACCACTCTCTTCATCAAATTAATACTAACTGCCACGTCACTAATTCTTTTATTTATTCTGTTCAGAAAATATACCACCTATTAAGTCATGAAGTTTTATAGATAAGTTACTATAAAAGAAAATGCACACAATCTTTAATGGCTAAGTTTTCACATCTATATGTTCTTTATACAAATGTGCATTTTTAAATAATTTGTTTCTTACAGATAGTATTTTCCTTTATATACTGAGGGTTTTATTTTTATTTATTTATTTATTTCCTTTTTTTTGTCTTTTTTTCGTGTCCGGCAACGGATCGCAACCCTCAGTGTCGCGCCCGCACCGGACCGGGACCGGCAACGGGACCGCAACCCTCAGTGCTGCGCCCGCACCTCGCTCAGCCAGCGAGCGGGAACCGGTCTGTATGTGGGATCCGAACCCTCGGCGGGAGCACCACCACGCTCCCAAGTGGCGCACTGTAGCAGTGCGCCACCGGGCCGGCCCTGTATATTGAGGGTTTTAAATACATACACATTTAATATAGCATCATTATGTGTTTTTTCTAGTTTTATCAGGAATGTATTTAGTAATAACTATCTTCATGCTCTTTGACTTACTAGTTTGTAGGCTCACCTTGATAAGAGTTCTTTGTATATTTTCTTGTCTCTGTTCATCCTCTTTCTTTCCTACTGGTCTTATAGAAATTGCCTAGATTCCTAAAATGCCTCCAGAAACTCTCCTTAAAGTGGTAGGTCAGAGCTCTTGCCCAGAGTAAATGTGGATATAGAGCAGATCTAGTTAGTCACTGAGTCTTAGACCAGATCCTGAAAGGGCAGTTTTCTGTGTCCTTTTCACAGCTATAGATTTGCAGCTTACGAAATGTATCCCTTAGAGTTTTCAGTACTCTTTGTGTTCAATCTCCTTTCGTGGGTGATACAGCCCCATCCCTAGTTTTATGTACTTAGTTCATCTCAGGCACCTTCCATGCATGTTAATCTTTTGGTCTCCATTATTCTGCACAAGTTAAAATCCTGCCTTTTTCTTGTGCTATAAACTCCCAACTCTAGCCTCTGCCTACTGCTGTACGTTTCTGCCCATATAATTATGTAATTTTCTATTCCTACAGGCTAAAACAAGTGGTTTAAATTTAAATAATGATTCTACACAGCAATCTTAACCTAAAGTATCAAGTGTTTTTCTTCATTTATGTCATTAAAAGACTCAAATTTTGTATTTTCTTTTTTACCTTTAAGTGGCAACTCTTTCCTAAAGTATTATACATTGATGTTTATATGGAAAACAGGAGCATTTTAAAAAGTATCTTCATTGTCATATATTCTGTTTTAAAATAATAGGGGTTTGTACTTAAAAGAAGTGCATGCTAATAATCACCAAAGGCTTATACAAGAATGTTCATATGAACTTCATCCATAAAAGCTAAAACCTGAAAAAACCCAAAAAATAGCAATGAATTTTATCTTGATATTATTGTATGACAGTTTTCAAAAATAGTATCATACTTGTCTTATAGGTCTCACTTTTTATTTAGTGAAAAAAAATTAAATAATGCTCTCTGTAATGAAAGAAACCAATATAATTATGAGATATTCAATCCTTTCTTCTTTTTTTTTTTTCCTTTTTGTCTTTTTTTTTCGTGACCAGCAACGGGATCGCAACCCTCGGTGTCGCTCCCGCATCTCGCTCAGCCAGTGAGCGGCCGGTCTGTATGTGGGATCCGAACCCTCGGCGGGAGCGCTGCCACGCTTCCCAAGTGGCGCACTGTAGCAGTGCGCCACCGGGCCGGCCCATCAATCCTTTCTTCTGAAGCACTAAAATTTTTTAAAATTAGGGAAATAAATCTTGAGTTCCATGCTAATTAAGATCAAATGTGCATATATATAAATTAAATATATGCATATATATTTTTTTCATTAGAGAGAGCATTTAAAGAATTATTATATAAATCATTTGTTTGCTCTTTAATATTTTTGCTTCTGTTTTCACAGTTGTATGTGGAATAACTTACTGGTCTTATTTTTATTAATGGATAAAACTGTATATTTATTACTAGTTTATTTACATTTATTATAAAAAATAATTATCAACAAATATGAAAATAACGAAAAATTTTAAAAGCCTACTTCATACTAGCAATCCTTTTTATACAAAGTTAAATCTCATGTATATGAAAAAGTTGTATACATTACACAACAAAAATTACTTTCTGACTTTGTTATTTCTTTTCACTTTTCCCCCTTTTTTACAAGCTTAAAAACTAAGAAAACTGCTTCCCTCCTTCAATTACATATTATTATTTCAATTATTTCTACATGCATTATTATAATAAATGTATTACATATGGTGCTATACTGTTGATTTTACTATCTTGACTTTCAAAATTGCATTCTGTATTTGCTGTTGGTATAGACCATCAGGTATGAAGTGCAAAATTACTTTTTGCTATTAACTTTTTATAGAAGCTTTGTTATGTAACTATGCCTTTATTAATCTAGAATGTGTGTTATTAAGTACTGGGAAATCGAAATAATTTTCTCAATTTTTTCAGGTAATTATTTCACATGACTTTAATATTTAGGATTTTCTAGAATCAACAACATAATTTGTATGCTGTTGCTATTTCTGAAAAATGAAGGGATAGAAGCTCACTTGCCTTTTTCAATGAAGAAAATAAAATAATGAGGTTAAAAGAAAAAAAGCTTTCAATACCTTAACAGTTCCAGGCAGCCAGAAGAATGCAAAAGAAAGATTATCTTTATGTTTACATGTTTCTTGAAATATGCTTCCCAACACTCAACTCCTCTTCTCCCCACAATTTTGTAACTTTCTGTTCAATGTTTTAAATCCCTTTAAAAATAAAGTGGTATAACTGCTATGACTGAGATATACACAATTTCTCAAAAGAATTTCAGTAGTATATTAATTCAAATTCACTTTCTCCTACTAAGTTGTTAGGATCTCAGCGATGGTCATCTTCATGAAAATGTGTATTGCACTGACCTATTGTGGTACAGCATTGTGGAAGAAGCTGCAGATTTTGCAGTCACATCAAGAACTTGAGTAGTAATTCTCATTAACACCATTTTCAATAATATAGGGAAATAATTATATACTTTGTATGCCACAATCAATTATTTTAGGACAGAGACAGGAAAATAATTATTTCATCAAATCTTAATGATATCCAATTTTTGCTAATTCAGATTTGGTGACAATTGTATTGCACCATGTCTTAAAGTTTATGTCTGTTTAAGTTACTCTTTTATTTACGGAGCTAATTTATAGTGTAAATGAGTTTGCAATGGAAATAATTGTTACTTAAAATAAAACAAGATTAAAATAACCTTTTTACAACCCTCTCAAGTTTTAGAGACACTCACATATAATTGGAAAAATAATGAAGATATATTAATAACACTTCATTAACTTTAATTCACTCAGGACCTCTACACAGCCATACTTTAAAAAAAAATAGCAGTTCTGTATTTCTATATACATTTATTAAGATTAGGTTCAGCTGCATATAGGTGAAAACCTAAATAATTGGGTTAAACAAGAGAGACTCTTACTTAGTTCTACTATTAAAAATGTCTGGAAGTTGAATAGACTATGGCTTACAAGACAGCTCCAAAGCCATTAGGGACACAGGCTACTTTCAACTCTTCCCTGTCACTTGAGGCATGGCCTTCCCCTTGTGGTCCAAAATGGCTGGTGTATCTCCAGGATCACGTCCACTTTCAAGCAGTGAAGTGAGGGGAAGAAGAGCTTGTCTTCTCCCATTTACAGATACCTTTCAGAATTGGACATTGCCTGTTCACTTATATGTGATGTCATACAGATTTTAGGGACAGCAGGAAAATGATAAGAGATATCGGGGTAGGTAATGTTTATTTTTTGTGATGACAGTATAATACAACTACATTTTTAACAGCTTAGTAGTACATGCTATTTTGTATACAAGTTATTAGAAGCTTATAAAATTGTATACTATCATAATATTGAAGGTTCATTTTCTTTTAAATAAAGCACATTGTTAATACTGAACCTTGATAATCGTAACAGATTTTTCTCAAATTTCTTTGCTAAGAATTGAAAAAAGAAATGCTATTTTTAATTCCATCTGTTATTACTGTATTTTGATATGTATCTCCATGGGAGGTAGGAGGATGGTGGGAAGGATGCTATTCTGTGTCAGCTTTCAGAGTGTGCTCTGGAGGCAGCTCTCTTCCTCTAATTTTCCACTTCCTCAGTGCCTTTCATCTTCCTCCACTACCCAGCTCCAAGGATCCATCTCTATGCGAGGTTAGTCCTATTCCTTTTCACATGATAAAGGGCTTAGCCTCTTGTCTCTAACTCTGTCACATCAAGCCCTAATACAGTGCTAGTAGAGGGGCTATTTTGACCAAAATCCACTGAAAACATGAAATGGAAGAGAGGAAAATGTTCCAATGAGAAGTGGGACAATGGTGAAAGCTGTGTGTATTTTCTTTATGAATTACTGAAGAAAATAGGAAACACTCATTAATATATTGATTTTTCTCTAAAGTCTACCTTGTGTCATCACACAGGAAGAAATATGTAGTTCTCCCACTGAAAGTACTTTGACCCAACACACTGAAATGACTAGTTTAGCTTTCATGTGTTAGAGCACTTGATGGCTTCCTGAGATGGATCTCAATCTTAAGCAAGGCCATATGATCTGTGCTATAGGGAGAAGCTAGCACCACCATAAATAAATTCTTTTTGATCCCACAGTGTCTTCTCTGATTCAAAAGAGGCATGTGATTTCATTGCTCCAAAAATAAAGTAGTACTTACTCCTTGTGAAATGTGATATATTTTCAAAATTTCCTGGTAGTTTTGGAGAAAATATTAAGCCATTTCTTACTTATTAGCCTGAGGGTTGATAAAGTATTTTTAATGAAATGGCATCAGTTCAAAGTTGAGCAAAATTATAAAGTTTCAAAGTAGATTTTAAATAATTTTCTATAAGTAAAGTTTGTGGTATGATCTTCCAGGGCTTATCTATTTTGATATTCTATGATTGAAATTAGGTTTTAAAAACTTAATATTTCAAAATTCCTTGTCAACAATTTTGGGCTGTTCAGTCAGATAGAGCCTCATACTTTATTTGGTTTATTTTTTCAAATGCATTTGTAATCATCCTAGATATGCCTTTCAAAAATAGCATATAGAAATGCATTTGCATCCCTTCAGTATAATTATAAGTACTAAATGAGAAAAAATAAATAAAATTCTTTGTAAACCCTTTATATAAATTAATTTAGTAAGTGTAATATAAAGTCTTGGTAATATATTTACTATTGTTTTGAGAAAGTAGTAAAATTCCTACCATTTTAATCTTTAAAATTGTGCTTTTTAATCAAATGGTGTTAAGAAAAAGATATCTAATTAGAGATTGTAAATTACATTAGAATGTCAGGTGCTATTTAAATTCCAATCTACATCTTGTTTTGTTCTTTTTCTACTCAAAAGGGTCAAAAGCACTCTATCAGAAGATATCATAAACAGATTTTATGAATAACTTTATGATAAATTGCAGGATTGATTCAATCATAAGTATATGAATTAATACAAAAGGAAAGCTCCAAGAATAGATAGATATGTATATATACATATATCAAAAGTTTCATATCTAATAAACAGCTTATCCTCTGTTAATTTTAATATCCTAAATATATTTTATTTTAATTTGGAGAATTCAAAAAAGAACAAAATATATATGCCTGGAAAGTAAGTATTACAGCATTTCTTAAGGTATGGGGTAGACATTTGTTCTTTTTACATAATATCCATTTCTCCTTTTTCAGGAACAGTACCTGACTATTTCTCTTTAGAACAGCTATTTGTTATTCAGAATTTTGCAGACTCAACTCACAGAGGTGACCTTGTAACCCAAAGCTAGCTTATCACAGCATAGCTACAATGAATGGTTCGTTGATGGATATGTGACCCAATCCCTTATAGATTGTTTATTCTATATATAAAAATTAAAGAACAGAAAATGTGATATTAGGAAAACCCGGGAAAGACATTGCAGCTGTGATAAATAAAGAGGGCCTGGACAAGAGTAAATGGTGATGCGTATGGGGTGGAAGATACAGGTGTGTTCACATAACCATACAGTTTGAACAGAAAATATAGAGATGTATCTAACTGAATCATATAGATAAATATATAAACACTTTCTCTTTTAACTTTCTATTCATGTCATTTTAATTAGGAGCAATATTCAAAATATGTAAATAGCAGAGATGCTTATATGGTTTGTAGGTTTTCTGAGTACCTGCATAGTAAGTTTTTTTCTTATGTATTTGTTATAATGGTATAATTGAACCATGGAGCAGAAATTTTCTGTCTCAGCTGGAACTTGGACTCAGTGACTCAAGGTTTATTTTAGGGAAATGAACAAAGCTGACTTTGACTTTACTGTGACAATTAAATATTTGTGGAATGATAAAAGTTTCCATTTTTAATTATTTGATGTATACTTATTAGCATAAAGCAAAAAGCTTCACTATGAAGCCCTTTTGAAATGTCTGTACTGATCTCATCCCAGGCTGAAAAAAGTAGACATTGGTCAAACTCCTCTAAGAATGGAAAACAACCATCATTTCTTTGGATTACATTTTTAAACTGAGTTGATTTTATTAGCTTCATCAAAACATGTTGCAATGAAACCCCACAGTCACAGAGATGAAGGGAGGATGTCAGCTTTAAGTGGAACATATTTACCACAAGCAATTTTAGACAAATACTTTATAGTGCAAATTCTTAATATCCATATACATTTTCTGTAAAAAGACATCTTTGTGTCTAATTATGGTCCTAGTTTATGTCTTTTTGAAATATATTAGGATCAAACGATCAGCAATGCTACTTGTGTAACACAGAACATTTTGGTTAATTTTACAACATGAGTTTTCTGATGGAGCCAGAACATTCAGAAATCAAGAAAATATACGATATAAAAATATAAAAAATTGTATCTATAGGACTATATATCCGAGTGCTTTTTAAACATTTTGAGATGATCAAATTAGGACAAAAAGATGCTATTTAGTCTTCCCCCCAAAATGTCTTTTTTTTTCTACTATCACTTTGTTTTCATTAGCTTTTACTCCTTCACTTATTGAAGTCAATTAAATTAATGTTTATACTCCTTTATGGGCAAGCATAGAGAGAGACAAAAATGATGAAACAGACATAATGCCTCATATAATCTGAAACATTCATGTGTTCAACCTAATTTTGTTGTAATGCTGAGCGATGATGTGTTATTATGAGGCATAAGTAACATTGTGAATGAGAAAAAAAAGAGTAATCCTTTCTGGTGATATTAGGGAATGTTCTATAGAGGAGGGGTCATGTCTTCCTGACATTGAAAAATGGTCAAGTCTCACCCATCTTTAAATATAGTCAGTGAGAAATTTTGGCTATATCTTTGAAAATGGAAAAAGTTATTTTTTCCTGAATAATAATTCTACATCTAGAATTCTACATCCCCAGGAAAGTTGTTATATTTATAAATGCAAGATTGTCTTATTGAGTTTATTATTTAAAAATTTAAAAATATAAAAACCATCAGTGTATATTTGCTTACATAATGAACGCTATAGCCAAATGATGGCACATTATTCATCCATCAAAAGGAACTAGGGAAATCTATCTGCACCGATAAAAACGTCAAAACAACATATATTAATAAGAGAATAAAACAGATTGCCAAGGAATATCATGATTATACTTCTGGGAATAAACATATACATAAACACAACTAGAGAACTTATATCAACTTTTAATTGCATTTTCTGTGTCATAATTTCGGGGAGTATCACTTTGTACAACACATATTTTAGTAATCTTAGAATTTTTAAAAGTACATGTGCTAAAGTACATAGCAACAGAAAACTATAAAGACATTCACTGATTTCCCTAAAGACCTCAAGAACTTTTCCAGCAACTCCTATTTCTCTTTTCCTTCATAATGAAATTTATTTAAAGAAAATTCTTCACTCATTCAGTTCCTCCTCTCCCATTCTTTTGGAAAACCAGGCTTTCCCTTTTTACTTTACCTCACCATAATGTTTCGAGGAAAGAAAAAGAGAAAGAAAAGACAGGAGAGAAGAGGAGGGGAAGGAAAGAGAGGAGAAGCTGGAAGAAAAAGAAAAGAAAGAAAATGCATATCATCTTTTCAGTGTAAATTAAAAGGGCCTCTTTCTTTTCAGGCTTCATCTTTTAAGTCACGACATGCTAACGTTTCCTTTTTACCCCTCCTGTCTTCCTTGCTTTCATACTGTTCATCTGCTTTTTAGCAATAACAAAAGCATTTGTTGCTTAGCCGACACTCTTTCCCACTCTGTGTATCTGCCCACTGAACTGCAATTTTGTTAAGCTATGCGCCTGTCCCTTCATTTCTCAGGAGACCCTCACCCCACTCCCCAACACAGAGGTCACTCCCGAGCGGACTGAGCCAGTCTCAGAGGCTCCGGGTTCCGGAGCTCTGTGCTGTGGTTCTGTTCAGTGAGACTTTAAAACAGATCTGCTGGGATACTTCTGGGAAAATTAACTCACTATGAAAAAGAGGTCATAGATACGAAAGTTTTCTGTCTTTGCTTTTGCCCTATTTTAATATGAGAACTGTAACTGATATGGTGTTTTGCTGTAGGAAAGCCACCCTCAGGGCAGAGTCAAAGTCAGGATGGAGCACAGACTTCGGAAAGTAAAAAGAAACTGTGCCCTCGATGAGAGTGTTGAGCCACTAAAAGCAACAATCTAGAAAACTGTCGTTATTGTCAAGTTCTTGTTATTTGAGACAATTCATTTTCTTGTTGTTTAAGCCAATTTAATTGGAGGTTTCCAGATATTTACAGCCCAAAGCATTCTGTCAAGAGAATGGCTGTATGCCCCAGAATGTGTCATGATCACCTTCCTCCATAGACCACAGACTGAGAGAAGGGGGGTGGGGCACGATGCTCACAAAGCCATGGCTTCAGCTACCGCCTTCAGAACTCAAATTTCTAGGTCTTTAACGCAGACTTCTCTGCCAGATACATTTGATAGAGCATATTCCCTACTAGAAACTTTATGATGATGCTTCATGGGTATTTTATGGTCAACCTGTTCTAAGTAACATTAATCTTCTACTCTCTAACCTCCAGTCGAAGTCAGAAACTTAGGAATCATCTTTCATTTCTTTCTCCTTAACCATATATCTATTCAATCAGCAAATAATTTGATATTTACTTATTAATGTATTTTATTTCTCCAAAGGCATTACTGTATAGGGGTTAAAAACAAGGATTCTGGGCCAGCCCGGTGGTGCACTGCTACAGTGCACCTCTTGGGAGTGCCAGCGGCGCTCCCGCCGAGAGTTCGGATCCCACATACAGACCGGTTCCGCTCACTGGCTGAGCGAGGTGCGGGTGCAGCACCGAGGTTTGCGATCCCGTTGCCGGTCCTGGTCCGGTGCAGGCGCGACACTGAGGGTTGCGATCCGTTACCAGACACAAAAAAAGACAAAAAGGAAAAAAAAAAAAAAACACAAGGATTCTTCAGCCGAACTTCCTGGGTTTAAATTTTGTCTTGGCCACTGTTTACTAGCTGTGATCTTCAGTGAATCACTTAGTCACTGTGGGTCTCATTTTTCTCATCTGTATAATGGGGATGAAAATAATCAAACATACCATATAGGGTTGTTATACAAATTAAAAAGGTTCATAAATATAAAACTCTCATAACAGTGTATAGTACATAGGAAATACTAAATAAATACAACCATTACTTTTTATTTCTTGATGTAACTTTATTCCAGTTACTCTTTTGTTATTTCAAGTCTTCATCATTTCTTAACTGAATTACACAACTATCCTTTCACCATCTCTTATATCAACCACATTCAATCTATACTCATTCTGAGAAGTCTCATCCAATTCTTGCTTCTGTCAGTGACCTTTCTCAATAAAATCTGTTGACATAACCCCAGCATGGACTCTTTTCATGACTCCCACTGACAATGACATAAAATCTAAGCTCTGTAGCTCAGAACCCAAGGCCCTGCCACTCCTCCAAGACATCTTCCCTGCTTTCCCCAAAGTACTAGACTCTCTCAAACAACAAGACACTGTGGATACCAAAACTGGTGACTAGAAAATATTTCTCTCTCCTGCTTGTGATTATCCCTCACTTGTCCTTCAGGCTCAGCCAAGTCACCACTTCTCCAGGTATTCTTTATTCCTCAGGCTTCACTACACACCATGCCCTGTGCATACCTGAATCTCTAGCATATGATTTTTCCTGTATTGCAGAAATTTGTATGTTTGTTTTCACTGCTTTTTTATTCCTTCTTGTTTTTCTTAAAATATATGTGGAGAAGACTGTAACTTCTTTATTTCTGTATGTATAGAAATAGCACAGTGACTGGCACATGGCAATTTTCAATAAATGTGTTTGTTATGGGCTGAATTGTGCCTCTCCCCCCACCCCCCACCACCAAATTTATATAAGGGAACTTCAAAAAGTTCATGGAAAGATTAATCTCATCTTTCAAATCTGTTTTCCATGAACTTTTGATGTACCCTCATATGTTGAAGTCCTAACACCTAGCACCTAAGAATGTAATGACATTGGAGATAATATTTTTAAAGTGGTAATTAAGGTTAAATAAGGTCATATGGGTGGGTCCCAATCCAGTTTGATCTATATTTTTATAAGAAGAAGAAATGTGGACACATGAGGAGACACCAGGGATGCACATACACAGGTAAAAGACCACATGAGGACACAAGGAGAGGCAGCCATCGGCAAACCATGAAGAAGAGGGGCCTCAGAAGAAGCCAAAGCTACCAACTGTTTGATCTGAGATTTCTAGCCTCCAGAACTGTGAGAAAATCAGATTCTATTAGTTAAGCCACCCAGTCTGTGTTATTATGTTATGGCAGCCCTAACAAACTAACACAGTGCTAGAATCGAAAATTAAAGAGCTATGCCTTACCCCTCATTTCTAGCTTCCTGAAATCTACTACCCTGAAATCTACCAGTCCACTTCAAATACCACTACATCAACCCAAGATAATATGTGTTCTTTGCAATCATTGAATCTATGTAATAAATGATGCAATTAACTTCAGTGGATCTATGGGGGAAAAAAATCTCATTTTTCGTTTGAATTTATACACTAAATTCACTCAAGAAATATTTATTAAATAGCCACTATGTGCCAGACTCTGTTGTAGAAAGTCAGAACGCATTAGTAAACAAAAACATTCTTCTCTGAAGCAGCTTACATTCTAAAATGGGGTGACCAAAAAAACCCGTTGGCTCCAATTTTTATCTTGTCTTTCTAAGGATGTTAAAACCTCTGTAAAACCCCAAATTTTCCTCACACCTTCTAGTCTCCAAAATGTTGAATAATGTCCCTCGAATTTAAATATTCTTTTTTCTGTCATTGTTTCCTGTCACTCTGATTCTCTCTTCTTTTTCTCTGCCATTTTTGATTCTTTCTTTTATTCACTCTCAAAAGTAAACATATATACAATTACACACAAATTAACTGTCAAACTCTCAAATGTCTCTGCCTTTCAGACATTTGAGATTTTTGTATATTAACACTAATAAAATGAAAATAAACACTATAATAAGCACATAAAATTTCACCAAAGTAGTCCATTTTTCCTAATCATGTCCTGCTTTCACCTGAAACTTCACCACATGAGATGTCATTTGAGTCTAATATCGATGACTACTGTATCACAGATGCTGCTTAGGTATGGTCGTTAAAGTAGGTAAATGTGCTCGCCTGAGATTTTCTTATTGATTCAAACTGAAAATGAAGCACTTACTGCCTATCTCACAATGGATACACACTTAAAATACAAAATTCACGTGCAGGATCAAGGCTACACTCCCCATTTTGTGGGAGAGTGTGACAATCAAAAACAACTTCTATAGTTTATTAGTTTTAATTTTAAATGATTCTGTAATATAAAGATTTCTAAGATTTCTTTTTTATAGTTTTGATTCTAAGTACATCCTACTCTAAGTGTCTGTGTGTGTGTGTGTGTGCATGTTGTATGACAGTAATTTTCCCTTAAATGAATTAAGAAAAATCATTCTTATTCTCTAATTCCATGATCTGCACATTAAAATCTAATAGAAAAGATCACAATAAGAAATATTTAAAGAACTCTTTCAATGGTTATATGACTAATATTAAATTACTCTTCTGGTTTAATAAATTGAATTGATCCAGATGATCCCAGGGATGAAACTAGAGTTTTGGTTACTGCATAAAGTTACTCGGGCATTGCTTACCTAAGGTTACTACATGCTGTTTTTAAAGCCAGAAAAGGAGTATGTCAGGTCTAAAGTATAATTGAAATAATGTTTCCTAAGGTTTTTGGACTTCTTGTTTTTTAATATTCTTATACTAAAAACAATGCAAATTGAATTATTGAAAAGAATATTAGTAGTCTGCTAATAAAACAACATTACTTGAGTATATTTCACATTGGCTCCCAAAGAAAGCAAAGTTAAAGAAAATTACACTAACATAAATAATGTCAGACTTCCCCAGGGAGTGCTACACAAATTCACATAGGATCAAAAGTTCAAGTATCAAAACTAAACAAGAATAACAGACCTGTCCCCTCAAAATAATACTGTTTTTAAAAAGGCTTTTAGTTAACGATGAAATGTGAGCATAAATATTATTAATGTTTAAATAATGAACTTATTCTCTCTTATCACATTACCTCAGTGAATAGTCCATGTAGTACAGGATGAGAATAGCAAATCATTTTTTGAAAAACTACTCAAATATTTTTGAAGTGATGTAAGGTAGAACATATGTATAAAGAGGGAACATAGGCTCTAAATTTACCCATATGATTAAAATCATTTAAATATTTTATCACCCTCGATACAAATATCATTCAAGATAGAAGTCAGAAAATGAAATGCTTTGTGACCTGTTTTTTTTGTTGATCTTTAAACCAAGCTTCTGCAATCTAATACCTTGGTACATTCTGTTGTCTTTCCCTCAATAAATCAGCAAATATTTATGGACTAGTGTCAGGCACCATGATAGGCTTAGGGGAATCTCCTGATTTGTAGTGTTTACATTCTAGTAGAAGGGAAAGGAGAGTAAACAAATACCTGTGTTATGTTATGGCTGACACTAAGTGTTGTGGAGAAAAATGAAAATTAAGAAAAATGAGAGGGCATGATCATATTTACAATATAATCTCTTTGTCTATGATTAGATTGTGTGTCCTTTTTTTAATAGCAAAGAGTCAGTTTTAGATTAAATGGAAACTTCTGAGGTACTTGAAGTCAGTGGAACTAAGAGAGGGAAACTATTTAATCTGTCAGGGCTCCATGAGCATACTGGAAAATAACGAAGGATACAACCAAGCTAAAAAGACCTATATGGTCAGGGATGCCTTGTGGCAGAAGTGGGGTGCCAGCTGGTGTGTTAATAAGAATGGAATATAAAAGTGTAAACTATGAGCAAACACCTGAGTCAACACACTCAGCCTGTGCAAAGAACAGGTCTGGGTAGAAAAGGGCATACCATGGAATGATTGCTTAGGATAGAGAGATTTTTTATTGCATTTTAAAAAAATTATTCCTTATTGAAAACTTTGGATTATGTCATATTGGATTCATGATGTATAATCTATAAATTGTTTATTTATAATGTTACAAATGGAAGACTTATCTTGCTTTGAAAAGCTAAAGCTTGAACAACACTTAGAGATTTCTAGACAAATCTTAATGTGCTCTGGGTTATGGATTTTGTTTTATTTAACTAGGAGAGACAATTTGTTTGTAAAACAAGTGTGGAAGGAAAGACCTAATCTATATTTCAAATTTTTGCACTGCAATTATTTATCATAAGCTACTGGGGTTTTTCATGCTCTAATTTATGCAGCTTAATAGGAATGACATCAAAGCCCAGATGCCATACTATCTTGAAGAAACAACTTGTAGAGTTCAATATAAGTGAAAATGTTTTTGCTATAAGGAAGTCTTAGGGCAGTTTCCCTAACTCAACTATCCTTGACAAAGTCAATGCTTTACTAGTTTACTCTAAATTATTTTCTATATTAATTGACATTCCCATGGAGACTGTTACGCCTCTATATGAAGAAAAGCTATATGAGAAATAATGTGATTCTTTTGAAGGAAAACAGAGGCACTAAATGTAAAAAAATAGTGAAGCTGTTTATCCCATAGAGTTGAACTTGCTTGCCCTTCAAAGAGAGAATTGACCCCATTATTTAGCAGTGTAGAGGCAATCCCAATGAACAAAAAAAGCATTGTGTTAAGTCTTCATTCAAAAATGACAAATTCTCAGATTTTATTCTTTGGCGCTGTCGCATACTCAACTCATTTTAACCAAATAATTGTGGTTCTGGAAAACAGAACACAATTTGTAAAGTTGAACTCTTTGAAATTCCTCACATTTTAAGCCTTTATTAAATCCAGGTCTAGACTAAACATGAGAACTTGTTTTAAGCACTGCCTCCTACACTTGGAACCCTTGCTTGTTTTATTACACAGTTAAACCAAAGTCACTATTTAAATCTCATTGGGATGGTAGAGTTTAAAACTTTCTTTCGAAGTATATCGTAATGTGTTGATCAATATAGGTATGTGTAGTGTACTGCTTTAGTAAATTACTGTGATCTACCGAAAATTCTTTATCACAAATAACTTTTTTTTACATCACAAATGGAAGCACTTGATCATTTCTTTATTGATAGCAATTTATTCACTTACATCTCAAAAAATCCAACAAGTGTCATATTATACAAGTGATGACAGAGAAAAAAAATAACACTAAAGGATAACTGATTATAATGGCAAAAACTTATAATTGCCCATATCTCTGTAATCAGCAATGCTAAGAAATAACTAGCAATTTTAGAAATATAAGCAGCAGTGATAGAAATACAGAAATGTAATCACTAGTAACAGAAATATGAAAACATCATCACTTACAGAAGTTTGGAACAATCATGTAACTTTTACTGAAGTGTTGATATAATATATATATAGGTACATATATAAGCACACACATGCATATACAGGATACTTCAAAAAGCTCATAGAAAGATGGATATTAACTTTAAATTATACTTTTTCATGAACATTTTGAAATACCCTTATAGGTTTGCAAGTCTTCATACAAGTTAGATATTTATTTTAATAGTCAAATTTCTTAACTTGATAAATCATTCTTTTCTTGCAACTCTGTGATGTGTGAGTATCTAACTATGTCATACAACTGTCTTAGGCCTTATAAATGGCTTTTTTCTGAGTTTCAGCCAATTTCTGAAGAGAGTAACAGCTGGTAATTACCTAATTTAGTCCATTCAGCTGCTCTCAACTTCTACAATAAACTTTGTTAGATCTTCATTACAACCATGTGTAGAAATACCGGAACTAAGGAAAATAATTATACTACTTATCCCAAGAAGGTATCAGTTAATCCTGACTGTATAAACATAATAGTTTGCCTGATTTACATTTATTTCTACCTAAAGCGATCATAAGGATAGGCTGTCTGGTAATAGACTGGCATTTATATGAGCATTTTATGGAATTCTAGGATTATAAATTAAGATGACCATGAATTTATTGATTGAAGTATGTCTCTTTTGATAATAAGAGTGGACTCTGTTAATAATTATGTGAAGACATTAGGTACATTCTATAGATAAAATTACTGCACTCCATTCCTAGTTATCAAAAAATACAAGACTTACGAAAAAAGGAATTTTTAGTTTAAGAAATAGAAATATCTTAACTCCTCATATCCTTATCAGCACAGAGAAAGGAAAAGCTGTACCTTCAAAGTCTGACAAAGGTTTTTGTGTCACTAAAACTGAAAAGAGCTTTTAAGTACATGACTGATGCTCCTGGTGTCTCATGCCTCAGCATCAGTAGAAAGTTTTTGGGTATGTGTGAGATAAGCACCTGATCATGAATGGTTGCACCCAAAGAAGTTGTTTAGAGTTCAAGTTCAGAGTCGATTAATGCAGTGGGCACTTGGCTTGGAACAAAAGGTCAAAATGCCATGGAGACAGGTGAGATCTAGAGAATCTGAAGAGGAGCATAAGAGAGTTCTGATATGCAGATGCTAAAATTATAGAATAGATTAAGCATAATTGTTAGAACATGGTACCTTAGAAAATTTAAGTTAGTGGGCCGGCCCGGTGGCACACTGCTACAGTGCGCCGCTTGGGAGCGCAGCGGTGCTCCCGCCAAGGGTTCGGATCCCACATACAGACCGGTTCCCGCTCACTGGCTGAGAGAGGTGCGGGTGCAACACCAAGGGTTGCAATCCCATTGCCGGTCCAGTCTGGTACGGGCATGACACTGAGGGTTGCGATCCATTGCCGGACACAAAAAAAGACAAAAAGGAAAAAAAAAAAAGAAAATTTAAGTTAGTAATCCAGAACAGAAATAAAATGATACGTTCTATACTCTTCACACTCTAAATCAAAGATCTAGGATGTAAGTATAAAGACATAAATTTCTAATTCAAATATCTGGATAATTGCATTCATCTAGTTTAGGAGATATCTTAACTTGAATTGGAGTCTATTTGCATAGGACCATATTTAGGGTTGAGAAGAAGAGGAAGGTAGAAGTCACAGGCATAGTTTTCTTCTTGATCGTATACCAATGTGTAGCAGAGTGTCTGCAATGTAATAGGTCCTGAATAAATGGTTCTGAAAATAATAAAGGCAAACACAATAGAAAGAACATATAATTTACTTTTATATTTATTTAATATAAATAAATATAAAAGTAAAAAAAAAAGAGAAAAAAAAAAGCCTTCCATCTCCTTTTCCCACAGCAGATTGAGTTTATCCTGTAGGCTCCATATATTGTTGATCAGTATAATATAATCATTCAAAGGCAGTGATGAAGAAATATGTCTATTCATTCACTACAACAGCTGCCTCATATTAGTAAAATTTTTAAATTATATTCTTTCAAATGTCTTCTTTGGAAAAATGTCTTATGTTGTGGGAGAACATCTTCCAAAACCATAAAAATACTTTCAACCGAGAAAAGCATAACTGTTTATGGCATTTTTCATTTGAAAATAAAAGAAACCATTAGCTAATATTATGACAATTGGTATTGTATTGTCACTGAAAATAAAATTCATAATTCAAGGTTTTCTTCTGTAAATCTTGTATGTTATCTACTTCCTAGATAATATTGCTCATTTTTCATATTTAGTAAAGCAGTTGTACTAAAACTTCAGTATATTAAAACATCAAAATAACAATAAAATGATGGTTAGTTCTTTGGTACTAATGAAATTTAAGAACAACACAAAAACCAACAGAAGGGTGGCCTTATCAGTTAACTGACATTAAGCAGTAACTTTTGAGGGACAGATGGTTCTCATTAAACTTTGTCTATTAGAAAATAAGCATCAGAATGATAAAGTTTCTATCACATGGCACCATTAAATAAGGTATTTGAAACATTTTGCAATTTAGATTCTTAAATAGGTCAGATTTTCTTAAAGACAAAATATAGAATTATGCGTTTGTGTAATATCCTCTGGAACAACTGTATTTTCTACATTAGCTACTTAGACACACTTTTTTATGAGCCTGGAGCTAATTACTTATGCTCAACATAGGTCAAATGGACTTTATTTATTGAGCTGTTTTAGAATCACAGAAAAATTGAGCAGAATGCACAGAGATTTTCAATACACGTCCTGCTCCTACATGTGAGTGACTTCCCCTATTATCAACATCCTCCACCAGAGAGGTACATTTGTCACAATTGATGGACCTATACATTATTACCACCCACAATTCATGGATTAAATTGGGGTTTACTCTTGGTGTTTGTTGGGAGTGCCAGATAAGTGTTTTGTGCTAATTTAAGATAAAGGAATTTTGGTTAGGGTACTTACATCATGAACTTGGCAGGCCTAAGCCAGACATGTCCATGTGACATGAATGCCCTGGGCCTTATCTGATCACACCCTTTTAACATATTACCATCTGGACTTGGGAGGACTTGATTGCAACTCCTGGATAAGGACACTTATTGACCATGACCAGCCTCTGGTGAGGTATAAGGAAGGAAAGCAGAGGTCCCGAGTTGCTGCATCTGTTAGCCGTGGAAGGTTGCTGGCCAGTTGCTCGGAGCCATGGTCTAGTGGATGGAAACAGATTGGAGTTGACACTTACTGGTGTGGGCTACTCTCTTACAGAGATAGAAGCCAGTCTTGTTGAAGCCCACAGGACCTTTAGCCCACAAGGGTAAGGACTATTGAGCACTGCCTCTGCTGGTCTGAGGAGGGACCCAAGCATACAACACTGTCAAGCCACATTCTCAAAGATCATTGATTGCACTCTGTATTAGTCCATTTTGTGTGGCTACAACAGAAATACCTGAGACTGGGTAATGTATAAAAAACAGAAGTTTATTTGGCTTACAATTCTGAGACAGCTGCATCTGGCACAGGCTTCAAGCTGCTTCTATTCATGGTGGAAAGAGGCAGGCAGCCAGCAGGTACAAGCAGATCACATGGCAAGTGAAAGAAAGAGAGAGAGAGAGAGAAGAGGTGCCAGAGTCTTTTAAAAAACCAGCTCTCACGGGAACTAACAGAGTGAGATCTCACCCATTAATCCTCCTACCTAAGGAAAGCATTAATCCATTCATGAGGGATCCACCCCTATGACTCAAACAGCTGCCAGCACTGCCACATTGGGGATCAGATCTCCACATGAGTTTTGGTGGGGATAACACATCCAAAGTCTATCACACTCCATCAGATGTATCCAGTTACTGGTAGTCGTGAGTCAGAATGGAACTTTGCATCACAGACATAATATCCCTAACTTGTTCTTAACAGGATAAAGAACAGGAGTTGTGTGCAGTGTTCTCTTAAGAGATCATATAGTTTAAAGTGAAAGTAGGTTAAGGATAGATATTGTGTGTGTGTTTAAGATTGTGTGTTTAATGAACCATGTAATTCGAGCATCCAACATCTTGGTCTCAAGTGGTCCTTGCCTACCAATTAAGTGTCTGTGCGTGGCAGTATTGTACATTCTATTGGTTAGAACAAATTTGTAATGATGCATACCCATATGGTATCATGTAGAGTAGTTTAACTGCCATAAAAAATCCTCTGAGCTCCATTTATTCATCCTTTCCTCCCCTTCAACCCCTGGAGAACACTGATCTTTTTATTTGTCTCCATAGTTTTGCTTATTCTAGAATGTTACAAAGTTGGAATTATACAGTATGTAGCTTTTTCAAATTAGCTTCTTTCACTTAACAATACATATTTAAATTCTTTCCATGTCTTTTCATGGATTGAAAGCTTGTTTCTTTATAGTACTGTCCAGATGTACCACAGTTTATTTATCCATTCACCTACTGAAGGGCATCTTGGTTACTTCCAAGTTTTGGAAATTATGAATAAAGCTGCTATAAAAATCATATGCAAGATTTTGTGTGGACATAAGTTTTCAACATCTTTGGGTAAATACCAATTAGAGTGACTGCTGGATCATATGGTAAAAATATGTTTAACTTTGTAAAAAACTGCCAAATTGTCTTCCGAAGTGGTTGTACCATTTTGCATTCCCATTAGTGATGAATGAGAGTTCCTGCTGTTTCACATCCTCACCAGCCTTTGGTGTTGTCATTGCTCTGGATTCTGACTATTCTAGTAGGTATAAAATAGTGCCAAAAGACAAAATTACCACAAATTTAGTTTAAAGATCTAATTGGCTTTTATTTGTGATTCTAGAATTGGGCAACACCTCATTCTATAAAATAGAATGAATGAGTGTTCCTTTGGACATGACAGAATGATAGGTTTTCGTAAGATGGGAACAATAACAATAAATAAATAAATAAATAGAGCAGATTGGTTATTATTAGGTTACTACAGATACTTACCTTGTAAGAGTTAAAGCAGAGGGGACTTCTTTATTATGCTGACTCAGGTAGACAGGGCTCTTTCTGATTAGTTATTATGGAATATCTTCTTTTCAAGAAAAACTGGCCTGTTTGGGGATTTATCTGCTTCCTTAAAGTTTCATTTTGATTATGTGGCATTGAGCATGATTGGCTCCATTTTGGTTTGGTCTGGTCTGCTGGAGCCTGGTACAGGAGGTTAGTCCAAAACAATGGCCTCCCATAAATGCTGTTTAACAAAATTCCATTGTTGTTTTAAATATATTCATTTTCAAACACTACAAGTATTACCGATATACACATTACACATTTAACAAATTTTGCATATTCATTGTGGGGAAAAATATACTACAAAAAAATTTAAAGTCACCTGGGTCTACACCGACATTATCCCTACATTAGACCATTAAAATGTTTCTTTTTTTCCCACCAAATTTTAGCATTAAGAAAATAGAAAAGCAAGCCACTGAATTGCAGCACATAATTGCATTATATATTTCCATAAAAAGGCTACTATCCTGGGCATAGAAATAACTCATATAAATTAATAAGGAAATCGTTAAACAATCCAATAGACAATTGGGCAAGAAACTCAAGTGGGAATTTCATAAAGAAACTACTTCAAAGGCCAATAACATGAAAATAATCTCAGCATCATTGATCATCAGGAAGATGCAATTAAAACCGTAATGGAATACTACTACACATTCATTTAAATGGCTGAAATTAAAACAGAAACTGATAATAATAAGTGTTGACAAAAATGTGATACAACTGAACTCTCATACACTGTGGGAGATCATACACTGTAGTGTGACCAGTTTAGGAACTTCTTTGTCATTGTCTAGCAAACTTGATAATAATCATAACCTATGACTCATCCTTGAATAGGTACCCAGTAGAACTGCATTCACATGAGCACATATGCACCATAATTTAAAATTTTAAAACGCTTGTAGAAGCATTGGTCTTAATAGGTGAAATCTAGAAATAATCCAAAGGTCTCCCTGGTACACATTCTTTGGTAGTTCCTTAAAGCTATGTTTCTTGAAGTTCAGTGTGCACGAGAAAGACCTGTTCGCTTGTTAAAACATGTATCACTGAACCCTAGCTCCCCGAGTTTCTGAATCAGTGGGTATGGATTAGGTTCAGATCATTTGTATTTCTTACAAGTTTCGTGTTAGTCCAAGAACCACACTTGGAGAATGAATACCTCAGAATAAGAATGGGTTACTGATAAAGGGCCTCTGTCCCTTGGTGTCCTATAACTTTTATTTTCTTGTGATCAGAAATAAAAAAGGGAAGTGTGTTCTTTCCCAGAGATAAAAGATTCAAACATGAGGTCTGTTGTGTTTCCTGTTTCTTTTAAAATCACTTTTGCTAATTTATATTCTCAATTTTGTTTAGCTTTTCTTATTTTATAGCATAAAACTGAGAAAATATATTCTTTAAATTATTTTAAATTCTTTTCTATTTTATCCTCATTCTCATTTGCTTATCCTTTTGATTAGTTTCTTGTATTTATTTTATTTGTTGTGTTATGGAAAAAGTTATCAAGGAAATGCAGACAATCAGAGAAATGGAGAAGTCCGATGATTTATTAGGACAACGGTCCCCAGGGGAACTCCTGTTCCAAATACAGGGAGAGATGGAGTTATATACCCTTCTTGAGCAAGCAAGCAAGCTTTTTTATTGGCTCTGTCTGTACCCAGGCAGAGTCACTCAAATTGGGGGCTTCATAATGTGGGTAAGGGGATTCAGAACAGGGTTACAGAGGCAGGAAATGTGGTTTGGAGGCTTTCTGCAAAGAGAGAAGGAGAGCAAGACAGCTTCTCACACACACAGCTGACAGTCTGGCAAACTGCAAAGTCACAGAATTCAAAAATGCTTTCAGCTGTTAACCTTTAACAAATCCTTAGATTTTCCTTACAAGCAAGCACATTTTAGCTATAAAATTAAAACAAGGGGAGGGGGACAAGGAACCCTTCTCTTCAGTTGAAGCTACTTATAGATATTATTGATGATTGTCCAGGAGCAAACTCTGGATTTTGTAATTAAGTTGTGGAGGATGTTGTGAGGGCAACCCAGATTTCCCTTCAGGATCAAAGTATTTATTAACTGTAGCTGCCAGAAGTGCCTCAGCTGCAGAGAGAAGCATCGCTCTCGACATACCACTTCCCAAGGAGGCCTTCACTCTATGACTGATTGAAGGGGGAGTTTAAGTATCCAGCCTTCTTCCCTCGCCTCAGGCACCTCTGTGGGGTCACTGATGCTTCAAAACTCACTGGAGGATTGGCTGAGAATTCCTTTGACTTCTCCTCTGCCTAATTCTTTCTTTCATACCTTTCCTTCTCTTCTACCAATGCTGATTTTTGTATCAGAATCTATTTTCCAGGGAATCCAATCTGAAAAACAAGTTGTTTATATTTTTGTAGCTTTATAGTTTATTCTACGATACGTTTGTTTTTGCTTCTAAATTTGAGGTTATTTCTCTTTTGACAAAATTTTCTAAATTTATTTTACTATAATCACACAAAAAATTACCTTATATGCTTTCATTTTCTAAAATTTATTGTGAGATTTTTGGAAATTTATGTGTGTGTGTATATATATGTATATTTAGAGAGAGAGAATTTATATCTATTGCTGTGTATTGGATGTTCCTCCAAAGCTTATTGAGACTTAATCCCCACTGTGAAATTGTTAAGAGGGTGGAAAATTCTACTACAGAATTGAAAGTTGGGGCCTTGATGAGGTGATTGGATTCTGAAGACCATGCCTAGTGAATGGATTGAACCATTCACTGAGTAATAAACTGATGCTTTAATGGTGGTCATAGGCATGGTTCTCATGGCTTTTAAAGGATAGCAAGTGAAGAGGTTTGCTATCTTCTTGTTCAAGCCATCTGCAATGTGAGACCCTGCATCACTGTACATAGTTGCCACCAACAAGGCCTTCATCAGATGTGTTCCTTGAACTTTGGACTTTGCAGCCTCTGAAAGTACAAGCAATAAATAAATATGGTTTGTTTACAAATTACCCAGTTTCAGGTATTTCTGTTATAAGCAACAGAAACAGAACTATATATATATGTTATATATATATATAACATATATTATGTATAATATATATAAGCATCCATTTTCTTTCTATAGAAAGTTCTATTAGGAAGTAGTGGAGCCACATAAATCACATAAATGTGGATTTTATCCATTGGGGTAATTTCCAGTTTCTACCTGCTTTTGGTTGTTTTCCAGTTCCTCCAAATAGGTTAGTGTTTGTTGTTGTTGTTGCTGCTCTTTTGGTGAGGAGGTGGTGTTAGTCCAAGGCTTATCTGAGGTGGATTATTTATTTGTTCTATAACAGCAAGTCCCTGTATCTTCTTTTAATAACTGCAGTTATCCTTATATTTTTAAATGCATGAGGGTACTTAGGTTTTTTTTTTTTTTTTTAGTTTCAAAACATTTTCTTCAAAAATTGAATTCTCACAGCCTATTTAGGCCCTTCAATGATTATTACTTTGCTTTTTCTTTAAACACATGATACACCTTTGTGAATACACACAAACTTGATTGTCCAAATTGCCAACATCAAAGAATGAAGGAAAACCTACTGACTCCCATGTGAAATGAAAAAAATAACCTCCTTTCTTCCTCCCACTTTTCTATGCCCTTATTTATTTCACAGTAGACCAGGAAAGTTATATATCAAAGTTTCTCAAGTTTTCTCTTCTCTTTTAACCTACCTACCTTTTATGTTACCTGCTCCTACAGCCCCACCTGTCTGACACTATTTCTAATGCAGACAGCTGAGCTATTTCTAACTGTTTTTGCTGCTTTCTTCCATCTACTACCATCTCATCCCTGCACCTCAGCCATTAAGACTAAGGGGCAAGAGTTCTCTGCATATAAAAGCACTGTTTTGTCCTCACAATTCACTTCTGTCCCATGAAGAAATGGAGAGAATACCTCTCTTTCTCTTTATGGTTGGACTTTCCCACATAAGTGCCAAAATAATGACACATATCATAATGTTTTCTACAGTTCTTAGCAAAATTAGCCATTTAATTTTGCAAGTATGCCATAGGTTCCCTTTCCATGGAATTCATATGTGAGAACATAGGTATTTGGAAGAACAATCGGGTCCTATGGCATAGGAACAAATTTCTGTACAGAGCATCAGTTCTGCCAACGAAACATCAAGGATGTGTTATTTGTACAAGTCTATCTCACTTTTTTTGGCCTAAAATTAATTACTGAGAAATACAAATTTAAAGAATGAGGGTAGGCTATACAATAATTACATTGACATATTTTTCTTGTTGATGACTATATTTTTGTTATTTACATATAAAAGTAACTTTGAGTTTTTTTCAAAAATTTCTAAGTGGACAAGTTTCTCTTTTCTCAATTTTTATTCTTGAAATTTTAAAACATAGAAAATAAAAATAATAATAGAATGGACAGCTATAAACCCATCATCCACATTTAACAAAAGCTAGCATTTTTCTATATATTATTTTTTTTTGTCTTTTTTCCGTGTCTATATATTATTGACATAATTTTAAATAACAAATTGTTACAAGTATATTCGAAGGTCCTCATCCTTTTCCAGATGGCTCTACTCTTCTTAATGCTGAAATTGATTCACTTTTATGTTGACCAAGTATTTCTGTATCTACATATAACCAGCATAAAATAAAGTTACTTTAGTAAAGTTTGTTATATCAAACTTTTCCTTTCTTTTCTGTGATTTTGTGATTTAAAAAATACTACCATAGCCTCCAATCATAAACTTACCTATATTTATTTACCAATATTTTGAAATACTGATTTTTACACTTAATCAGATGTACTTTTTCAAAGTGAGAAAGTTTCCACTTATTCTTATTTTGGTAAGAATTGTTTTGTCAGAAATATATACTGAACTTCATTTAATCTTTATGCATATATTGTGATACTCTCATGTGTTTTAATTATTTAATCTATTAATGGGATAAATCATATTTATAGATTTATAAATATTAAACATATGGCGATGTCTAAATACTGGTTTGTTTATATTCTAATAGTTTATAATTCAAGAGTTTATAAATATAATTTCCTTCCTTATGAAGTATTTATTTTCAAAGCATCAGTGATCTCATAAAATGCTTTGGGGAAGTTTGCACATTTTAATATTTCTAGGAATTATTTTAAAAGATGTAAATTTTCTATTCCTCAAGGTATTGTTAAGCATCACCTTTAAAATCACCTGCTATTGTTTTTTTTTGTAGATAGATTTGTTATCAGCGATTCAATGTCCTTATATATGGTAGGTCTTCTTTAATAAGTTTTGCTGTTTCAAGTTTCTAGGGACTTTTCCATTCTGTCTAGGTTTTAATATGTTTTCAATAGACCAAACTAACAATTTTAGGTCATAATTTTAAATGTTTTAATTTGTATTCTATGACCTCTTTATTCTCTATATTACATATTTATGCTTCCTTTTTTGCATTTCTTCCTTTCTTAAAAATCAATCACACCAGATGGACTCTATTTTAAAAGTCTTTTCAAAAAAAACCCAAAAAAAACAAATGAGGTTTGTTGATATCAAACTATTTTTTAAATTGCCATTTACTTGTTTCTATTTCAGACTTACTCCCCTAGGTTTGTTATTTCCTCTTTTTACATTTTCCTTGAGTATTTGGTAATAAGTAAAATAAACAGATAAGCAAACAAACCACCAAATCTCAGTGGCTTATCACAATACAAGTTTATTTCTTGCATACATCAAACTTTGATGTGTGTCAGTTGGACTTTTCCCTATGTAGCCATTCAGGTACTCCAATTCTTTTCTTTTAATGACACTGTCATCTTCTAGGACTTCCAAACACTTTTTGAGGTGATAAACACTTTAGCCAGCTGATAAAGGAGAGAGCATCTGTAAAAGCCGTATCTAACATGCCTACTCTCAACTACGTTGTCCTAGCCATGGTACATATCACATTCCAATGGCAAGAACTAGTTATATATTCCTCCTAGATTAAGGAAAAGGGGAGGATGTTAGCATCAGTGAGCACCAGTGTTCTCTTGCAGTCAGCAGATATCCCTTTGCTCTCTTGTTCTCACATATAGATCATGCTTATCCTTACCCAAGGGAAAAAAATCCATTCTCATCCAGACACTGAATCCAGCTCAATAATTATACTCTCTGGGTGACAGGCATTCTTCTCCATTCATAGTGGCTGGATTCATAGTAAATCCTCAAGTTCTGATGATCTATGAACTAAACAGTGAGTTGTATACGAATTGTTTAGTGGTATACTAAGAATAGAGTAACTGCAACAGGCACTTCCATTTGGTACTGGGAAGAGTCGAGACACACAGCAATTCTGAAATCCTGCTGGGCAGCTGATGTAAAGACAAGTTGCCATAGACATGAGAGGAGTTTCTTGATTAAACTCTCATTCTGGCTTTGGGGAGGAACATCCTTGACTAAGTTTTGGTCATTTATGTGGCCCCTAGTTCCAACATTTAGGAGGTTTATCTTATCCGCATACTCAATGGCAATATCTGTAGTGGGTTTTACAGAATATCATGTCCTTGGGGCTACACAGTTTTCACAGTTTCTCACACCAGTTTGGGGATTCTTATTCCAAATCCATAGCTTCTTTGCCAATACAATTTTCTCAAATTGTTAACAGACTTCTGAACTATTCATTTTCAGTTATTTTTATGTGTTAATACTGTGAAAAAACCTTTAAAAATTGGTTTCTGAACTTTAAGTGATAAGAACCATGTATATATAGAGAGGTCTGCTATGCACATAGGACTACTACAAGAACCACACAAGCCGTCTTCCCTCTTCATAGACAGTGTACCTCAAAATGAAGCCATCACAGATAAAGGCAAATTCTGGAGATGAGGAAAGACAAAGCCCTAATGAAGTTATTTTATCCACTGGACCAAGTTTTGTATGAAGCCATAATAAGCCATGAGGCTTTATGCTTATGTAAGATAATTTTCTGATTATTTCCTATTTCAAATGGATTTCTAGTATTTATAAAACAAAGCAAAACAAACAAACAAAACACTTGTAACTAATGTAATAAAAATTATATTTTATTGGTATAACTTTCATTTAGAATAGAAATTCAGTAAAAAATATTACTTAAGTAGAGTGGCTTTGGTAGAAAATAACAAAAATAAATGTATTGAATTGATTAATGAGACATTCATTCTTCCTTCTCCTAATTTCTAGTTTAGACTAATAATAATGATCAGTAGTATATATAAAATAAAAATTGGCCAAAAAAAAAAATGAGACACAGAGGAGGAATGTTCTATAACAGTAGGAGAACAGTGAGAATGGCCAAAAAATATTGACAAACACTGTTGAAATAGTATGATTTATCATTAGAGAAAATAATATATTAAGCAATGAATGTAGTTTTCCCATAAAGGATTTATTTACATTTATACTTACTGAATGCTTTCTTGATATGTTTAGAGAAAAATATAATGATTTGGAGTTTGAAGAACATCATTTTATAATAATTTTTTTCTTCTATTGGTTGCAGTAGATATTTAATAAACGTATGCAGAATAGATATAAGGTAAATGGCTTCTTTTTTTTCTTTTATCAATATACAATGTAGTTGATTTTCATGTCCCTTTACCGATTCCTGCCTCCCACTTCCTCTCCCCCTCCCACCCATCAACTTCATATCTGTTCACTGGTCTTAACAAGTTCAAGGAATTGTGATTGTTGTGTCTTCTTAACGTCCTCCCATTTGTTTGTGTATTTATTTATTTATTTTTAGCTCCTACAAGTAGGTGAATTCATGTGGTATTTCTCTTTCTGTGTCTGACTTATTTCACTTAATATAATTTTTTCTAAGTACATCCATGTTGCTGTGAATGTTAGTATTTCATTCTTTTGTACACCAAATATCAAATACAAGAAGTAGGTCTCTATTAGAGGTGAACTTTATCTTTAAAAGATGTGTTAAGTGTGTTATAGAGAAATAATACATTTTATCTCTCATAGGATTTACCTGCATTTTAAAATTTTCACATAACATAAAAATTAGTGAAATTTTAATGACTAAGTTTTGTGCTTATAATCAAACACTTAGAGGACAATTACCAATTATCATCAGACAAATGATATCAATATACTTTTAAGATAAAACAATTGAACTTGTTTATCCTGAGAGATACTTCTCTCCAAAATAAAATGACATAAAAATCTGGAGATATTTGGAAATCATGAGAAGAACACATGCCAGATAATAAAATTATTGAAGAAATAATCAGGTCATCACCTTCCTTTCTGTAAAATAAACAAAAGAAAAAACCTAAAATCTTTTATTGGTGGAAAATGTATTGGATAGCCCATTTAAATCAAATGTAAAATTGACAATGGTGATCTGCAAGGCAGACTTTATGTCTTTGAACAGAAAACAAAATGTTTTAGGCTAGAGATCACGGAGGTTAATGGAAAATAAGATTAACATCAAATAAGATTTAAAGACCTTTTGCAGCTCTCTCTCTGCTCTCTCTGTTTTCACCATCTCACAATGTGAGACATGTGGTCACTGTCATTACCACCAGATGGACTTTGGACTTCCTAGCCTCATAATCTGAACTAAAACAGAAATACTGTTGCTAAAAGTGCAGGGATATATGACTACAGGACTATCCGTTAACATGGAATTCTGTAAAAGACTGCTCACCAAGAAGAAAGTCCTTACCAGATGCACCTCCTGGACCTTGGACTTCACAGCTCCCAAAACTGTTAACGAATAACTTTTGGAGCCTGCCGGTGCCAGCAAGCCAGTGGAACCACATGGCTCCACACAGCCCCCCAGCCCACTGCGTTGGGCCCAGGCAGGGGGGGAGCTCCAGACCCCACCCTGCCAACCTGAACTGGTACAGCACTGGTGAGCCTGTCATCACCAGCCAGCCAGCAGAACCACATGGCTCCACATGGCCCCTCATCCTGCCTCAGACCCAGGGGGGAGCACCATCCTATGGATCTGACCCACTGAGTTTGACCCAGCAGAACTCCATGGGTTAGGGGCTCATTCTACGACCACAGAGTCTTGAACAGGAACCAAGTTGGTTTAACATAACCACCACCACACCCACTGTCAAGTAATACAGTTCACCCCCCACAGTAGCAAACAAGGCCACTCCACAGCCAACCACAGTGTAACAGAAGAAAACCCCCTGCCAAATGAACAAACGTCAGTGAAAAAACACTAGAAGTACAAACAATAAAGAAGAAATGACACCACCAAAAGAATAAAGTAATACCCCAAAGTCAGACTCCATGGAACAGGGAATCCTTGAAATGTCTGAAAAAGAATTTTGAGTAATGATCTTAAGAAAACTTGAAGAAATAAAGGAAGACTCAATTAGAGAACACAATGAAACAAGAAAAAACATCCAGAATGTGAAGGAGGAAATCTACAAAGAGATTAATTCCATAAGAAAGTGGGTAGCAGAACTTCTAGAAATGAAAGACTCACTCAATGAAATAAAAAACATGACTGAGAGCTTGAGCAGGAGGGTAGAGCAAGCAGAAGAGAGAATTTCAGAGCTTGAAGATGGTCTTTTTGAAATATCTCAGGTAGACAAAAAAGTAATGAGGAAAACCTAAGAGATATAGCACACAATCTTAAGCCCTCTAACAGCCGAATTGTGGGTATTCCCGAAGGGCAGGAGAAGGGAAAAGGTATCAAAAACGTACTGAAGGAAATAGTAACAGAAAACTTCCCAGGTGTAGGGCAAGATACAGACCTTCAGATCCAGGAAGCTCAAAGGTCCCCAAACAGACTCAACCCAAAATGATCCTTCCCAAGACATATTATAGCTAAATTTGCAAAGCTCAAAGACAAAGAGAGAATTCTACAAGCAGCAAGAGAAAAGTGTCAGGTCACTTATAGAAGAACTACCATAAAACTAACAGCAGAGTTTTCAATTGAAACCCTACAGGCCAGAAGAAAGTGGAATGATATATTCAAAATACTAAAAGAAAAAAAACTGCCAGCCAAGAATTCTTTACCCAGCAAAGCTCTCCTTCAGGAATGAGAGAGAACTAGTGTATTCCCAGACAAACAAAAGTTATGGGAGTTCACCACCACATGACCAGTCCTGAAAGAAATTCTCAAGGGAGTCATTCATCTGGAATCTGAATAATGGTGACCATCATAATGAATATACATGAAAGAGCAAAACCCACAGTTAAAACAAAAATGTCAGAAAGAAAGAGAAAGAAACTAAACCATTCCACCTTAAATCCCCAACTCACATTGAAGAAGAGAAATAAAAGGGGAAATAATGATCAAAAGATATTTAAACCACCTAAATAGCAATTAAATGACAGGAAATAAACACTATTTCTCAATAACTACTCTAAATGTGAATGGACTAAACTCACTATTGAAAAGACACAGACTAACTGATTGGATTAAAAAGATAGACCCACATATATGCTGTCTTCAAGTGACCCACCTCACCTGTAATGACACTCATAGACTAAAACTGAAAGGATGGAAAAAGATATACCATGTAAATGGAAACCAAAATGAAAGGAGTAGCTATTATATCAAACAAAATGGACTTTAAAGCAAAAAACATTAAAAAAGACAAAGAAGGCCATTATATAATGATAAAGGGAATTATCCAGCTAGAAGACATAACAATCATAAACATGTATGCACCCAATACTGGAGCACCCAGATATATCAAGCGAACACTCTTAGACCTAAAGAAGGAGATAGGTCCTAATACATTAACAGTGGGTAATCTGAACATCCCTCTCTCTGTATGAGACAGGACTTCCAGGCAACAAGTCAACAAAGAGACACAGGATTTAATCTATACCCTAAACCAACTGAATGTGGCAGATATATACAGAACATTTCACCCAATAGCTAAAGAATACACTTCTCCTCAGCTCATGCTACATTGTCCAGGATAGACCACATATTAGGCCACAAATCAAGTCTTAGCAAATTTTTAAAAATTGAAATCATTCCAACAATCTTTTCAGACCACAATGGACTAAAACTGGAGATAAACAATAAGAAAATCACTGGAAGATATACAAATACAGGGAAAATAAATAATAGGCACCTGAATGACCTATGGGTCCAAGAAGAAATTAAACAGGAAATCAAAAAATTTCTAGAAACTAATGAAAACAAAAATACATCATACCAAAACTTGTGGGATACTGAAAAAGCAGTACTGAAAGGCAAATTTATTGCAGTAAATCCTTACATCAAAACAATGGGAAGACTCCAAACAATGACCTAACGCTCAAAGAACTTGAAAAACAACAATCCAACATAGAGGCTGTAGATGGAAAGAAATAATTAAGATCAGAGCAGAACTGAATAAAATGGACACCCAAAAAACAATAGAAAAGATTAACAAAACTAAAAGTTGGTTATTCGAGAAGATAAACAAAATAGACACACCATTAGCTAGATTAACAAAAAAAAGAAGAGAGAAGACCCAAATAACAAAAATCAGATATGAAAAGGGAGACATTACAACTGACACTACAGAAATACAAAGAAGCATTAGAGACTATTATTAAACAATTATATGACAACGAATTAGAAAATCTGGAAGATATGGATAAGTTTCTAGACAAATATAAATTACCAAGATTGAACCAAGAATAGATAGAAAACCTGAAGAGACTAATAACAAGCAAGGAGATTGAAGCAGTAATTAGCAATCTTCAAAAAAAAAAAAAAAAAAAAGTCCTGACCAGATGGCTTAACAGCTGAATTCTATCAAACTTTTAAGGAGGAGTTAAGGCCAATTCTCATGAAACTGTTCCAGACAATTGAAACAGACTCTACACTCCCGAACTCAGTCTATGAGGCCAAAATATCTCTGATACCAAAACAAGATAAAAAAACAACAAAAAAGAAAATTACAGGCCAATATCCTTGATCAAACTTGATGCAAAAATCCTCAACAAAATATTACCAATTAGAATACAGCAACATATTTAAAAAATTATACACTATGATCAAGTGGGATTCATCCCAGGGATGCAAGGATGGTTCAACATACAAAAGTGAATAAATGTGATACATCACATCAACAGGCTCAAGGACAAAGACCATATGATTATCTCAACAGAAGCTGAAAAAGTACTTCACAAAATTCAACATTCCTTCATGATAAAGACACTCAACAAATTAGGCATAGAAAGAAAATATCTAAACACAGTAAAAGCCATCTATGACAAGCCCACTGCTAGTATTACTCTGAATGGGGAAAAACTGAAGGCCTTTCCCTAAAGGACAGGAACAAGACAAAGATGTCCACTCTCACCACTTCTATTCAACATAGTACTGGAGGTACTAGCTAGAGAAATCAGGCAAGAGAAAGAAATAAAGGGAATCCAGATTGGAAAAGATTAAGTCAAACTTTCCCTATTTGCAGATGACATGATACTATATGTAGAAAAACCTAAAGACTCCATCAAAAAAACTCCTAGAGGTGGTTAATAACTTCAAAAACGTTGCAGGATACAAAATAAATGCCCCCAAATCACTAGCATTTATATATTCATATAATGAATTAACAGAAAGAGAAATAAAGAAAGTAAGCCCATTTGCAAATGTCACCAAACAAATATACCTAGGGATCAATTTAACCAAGGAGGTTAAAAACCTATACAATGAGAATTACAAACCACTTCTGAAAGAAATTAAAGAAGACACAAAAAGATGCAAAGATATTCCATGCTCTTGGATTGGAAGAATTAACACTGTGAAAAGGTCTACACTACCCAAAGCGATCTACAGATTCAATGCAATCCCCATCAAAACACCAATGACATTCTTCACAGAAATGATAAAAAAAATCTTACCTTTCATATGGAAAAAAAAAAAAAGACCCGGAATAACCAAAGCAATCCCGATGAAAAAAAAAAAGCTGGAGGCCTAACTCTGCCTGACTTCAAATTATACTGCAAAGCTGTTGTAACCAAAACAGCATGGTACTGGTATAAAAAAAAAGACATTCAGACCACTGGAGTAGAATAGAGAACACAGAAATCACTCCTCAGGCCTATAGCCATCTGATATTAGACAAAGGCAACAAAAATCTACATTGGGGAAAAGACTGCCTCTTCAACAAGTGGTGCTGGCAAAACTGGATATCCATGTGCAGAAGAATGAAATTAGATATGTATCTCTCACCATACACTAAAATCAACTCAAAATGAGACCTAGGTATAAGACCCGAAACTGTAAAATTACTAAAGGGAAAATATATGTGGAACACTTCAGCAGTTAGGTCAGGGCATGGGCTTTATGAACATGAGCCCAGAAGCAGAAGCAGCAAAAGAAAAAATAAACAAATGGGACTATATCAAACAAAAAAGTTTCTGCACAGCAAAAGAAACAATCAACAGAGTGAAACAACAACCTACAGAGTGGGAGAAAATATTTGCCAACTATGCATCCCACAAGGAAATGATGAGATATACATACCAGAATGTATATGTATATACAGAATATACATAGAACTCAAGCAATTATACAGTAAAAAAATAAATGACCCAATTAACAAATGGGCAAAGGAGCTGAATACACATTATTTAAAAAAAGACATACCAATGGCCAACAGTTACATGAAAAAATTCTCAACATCACTAGTCATCAGGGAAATGCAAATTAAAACTGTATTGAGATACTGCCTCACTCTAGTTAGACTGGCTATGATCAAAAAGATGGTGAATAACAAATGTTGGCAAGGGTGTGGAGAGAAGGGAACACTACCGCACTGTTGGTGGGACTATAAATTAGTACAACCACTTTGGAAAACAATATGGAGGTTTCTCAAACAACTACAGATAGATCTCTCATATGATCCAGCAATCCCATTAGTGAGTATTAAAAGGGATGGAAATCATCATGTTGAAGAGATATCTGCACTCCCATGTTTATTGCAGCTCTGTTTACAATAACCAAGATATGGAACCAACCTAAATATCCATCAATAGATGATTGGATAAGGAAACTGTGGTACATATACACCATGGAATACTACATAGCCATACAAAAGAATGAAATATTCCCATTTGCAACAACATGGATGGACCTGGAGAAACTCATGTTGAGTGAAACAAGCAAAGCACAGAGGGATAAATACCACATGTGTTTACTCCTATGTGGGAGCTAAGAGAGAAAGCAAGCCAGGAAAGAAAGACCATAGTAGTCCCATGATCCAACAGAGGGAGGGAAAATTCCTAGGGCTACGAATTGGAGTTGAGGGGAGAGGGGGAAGGGGTGGGAGGTTAGGGCATAATTGGGAGGGGACAAAGGGTACAAAAGTAATTTCTGGTAATGGATATGCCTCCAATATGAATCTGGCCTCACATCATGGGCAGGAGGGGGGACAATCAGCTTTGTATGTCACAAATATTCGAAATAAATAAATGAATGAATAAATAAATACATAGATAAATAAATAAATAAAAATATCTTTTCCATTTATGAAAATCAATAACATTTATCTTTTCATCTCAAAAATGAAAAATAAAAATAAAGACCTTTTGCAAGAGAAATTTTACTTACTTGTATTTTAAAATGTGCAAGTGTTTAGGCCCTTCTCATTTTTAATTTTCAAATGCCCAGGGTGATTCTCATTATGTATCTGGGATATCTGTTGAAGATAATGTCAAACAACCAAAAGGAATGTGAGACGCTTTAAGTTAGGCTAAGATGTGGGAATTCCACCAGCTGCTCTCATTTTAAAATGAAGGAAAAAAATAGCTCAAAGCCAAAAGTGTAAATAAAGTAATTTCAATCTTATTTTACAGGTTGAAAAAATATTCCCAATGAAGTCCTTTAATGAGTTTGTACTTTTACAAGCTGACTGTCAGTATAACTAAAATTTGACAATTCCCTAAGCAAAACTTTGAATAATAGTATTATTTTTGTCCAATTAAAGGGTATTACCACACCTTATCATAGATGTTATGTGGTAAATTTAAAATAATACCCGCAAACTCAATTTCGTAAATTAATGAATAGAACAAGCATTGAGCAAAACAAGAAGAATTTGAATTTCTCCTTATCTTTTTTTTTTTTTTTCCTTTTTGTCTTTTTTCGTGACTGGCAATGGATCGCAACCCTCAGTGTCGCGCCCGTACCGGACCGGGACCGGCAACGGGATCGCAACCCTCGGTGTCGCACCCACACCTCACTCAGCCAGTGAGCGGCCGGTCTGTATGTGGGATCCGAACCCTCGGCGGAAGCGCCGCCGCACTCCCAAGCGGCGCACTGTAGCAGTGCGCCATTGGGCCGGCCCGAATTTCTCCTTATCTTAACATTAATTTGTTGTGAAGTTTTATTTAATGTTTTATCCATTGACTACTTACACATGCACATACACACATTAATATGTTTTATAAATATACATATATATAAAATATACATAACTCTACATATCGAGAGAGGGAGACACACACAGAGACACAGAGACACAGAGAGACAGAGACACAGAAAGGCATCTAACCCATGACCAAAAAGTGCAAGTATTGTTGTATAATTAGAAATAATTCATTTGTTAGTTAAAATTGAAAACTATGGTAATTTAGCTAATGCCAGAATTCCACAGTATACCAACATTTTTACAGTTTCTCTTTATAAACAAAAATATTTTAAATATTTGAATTAGTGTATAGGTCTTTATTTAATGCATTATAAAAATTGCATTTTAGTTCTTTGTTGTTTAGAGAAATAAAAAAGCTTGGCAAAATTATTTTACTGAGAATTAAAAATACTTTCTCTGAATTTACAAATCATGAGAAATATTTGACCTATTGCCATGAAATTATGGGTAGATCATTACACATAAGTGAAAGAAAAGAACAATTAAAAAGAATTCAAGAAAGGAGATGCTGTGTCATTCAGTACTAAATCCACTTTACCATTCCTTTTCAAAAGCAATCTAAATGTCAAATTTCTGACACCAAAATTGGTACCAAGTATATCACACAGCACTAAACTGCAAAGTGGCATGCAAAATTTAGAACAGTAGGTTGTATATAATCAGGAAAGAGTTTGTGCTTCTAACTATAAAAGCCCTACATTCAGCATGAAGAAATAAACCCTTTAGAAGATAGCAGTCTGGGTGCAATCTTTAAAGACTTTTAAGACAAACATAAGGGCAAGAGATAAAACATAAATGCTCAGTTAAGAGAAGCAAGCTTTTCACAGGCAATTGTGTAGATCATTAGTAGAACTAATCAGAGAATGCTGCTAAGTTTTGCCTTTCTTTATCTTTACATATTTTGCCTACTTTCCTTCCAACAGAACTGTGAAGGTTTAAGGCAGAGTCATCAAACATAAAGTACATGCATTTCTAAACCCTTAGAATACTCCATCCATCCATTCATTCATCCATTTATTCATTCAGCAAATAATTCTGAACATCTATAATCAGATAGTGTTTTAAGTTTTGGGGATACAGAAATGGAGAAGGAAAAGCCCTTCCCTCATGGCATTTAAATGCCTACTAGTGAAGGAGGCAGATGATAAACAAGTAAAAATATAAATAAATGTACAACAAAATGTCATTACTATGATGAAAAATAAAGCGGAGATGGCAGAAAAAATGTGATTAGGGTGAGGAATAATTTACAAAGGGTAATCATTCGAGCCTGTTGTCATTTGAGCAGAGGCCTGAATTAAACGAGGGCATGAGCCATGCAAAGATGTGAGAGATGAGAATTCTAAGATAGAACAGCAAATTCAAAAGCCTTGAAGAGGAAATTAACTGGGTTATGCTGCTGGGAGGTAGATAGGGAGATGAGGTGATACCCATTAGAAAGCTGTTACCAATTCCTTGCAAGAGACAAAGGAGAATTGGGTTAGAATTGTAGCAGTGGAAATGGTAACGGTTAGTTAGGTTGAGAGTGCAGTTTGAAAGCTGAGGCAATAGCAAAGGCAGATAAGTCCATGTGAGCTGACAGAATAAGAGACAAGTCAGTATGGTGGCTTGAGCTACAGGATAAATAGCAGGGCTGTAACCGGTGTTGGGAAAACTGAGAAATTTCTATTTCTCTATACTCACATAATCAGAACTTATGTTCATAATACTTCCTATGTATATTTAGTCCATGTATCTCTCTGTCTTCTATCTTACTTTGTATCTTTCCCCATCTCTTACATGACAACATTATCCAATCTGGTTTCCCCGCTATAAATACGACCTACCTTCTCTCAGCATTAACTCTAGATTTTTCAACTTAATTATACAACTTTGCATGATCTGACTCTATTTACCACTTCATACTTATTTTTGCACTGCCACATACATGCACAAACCAAAAAGAGCCCAGAAAAATTTTTGTTTAGTGTGCTCAAAGACCATGAAGAAGCTAAGAGAAATAATTTCCTAACATTAAAGTGTAAAATATATGCTTAGGGCTTAAGAAAATAAAATAAAAAGTGTCTACTTTCAGATATTATTAAAATTATTATTTTACTATTATCAAACAGTTAAATTAATGATATATATTCTAAAAATTAAATTATGGGGATTCTGACATTTTATCTGAATTTCCCTTCATGTAGTATGATCAGATTATGATAAAGTAAGGAGTCATATTTTTATTAAAAGTTAGAGAGAACAAAATTCATTATCAGAAGATAAATTTAATTGGCTATAGGAAAAAATATGCTGCCTGGAACTGCGTCCTGATAACTTTATTCCTTATTTATGGAAATCTGCCTAATTCTTCAAAACCTAGTTCAAAAAGCCATCTCCATAATTATGTCCACTTTAAAACCCAGAAAGATATGATCACTCCATGCTCCTATTGTATTTTACTTCTAACTCTATTATAACACCTACTTTATTCAGCCTGGTATTGAAATAGTTTCATTGACAATATGCTGCAATATATTATTTCTTCCTTGAAGGCAGGTACTATGGATTAAATACATTGGTTTCCACTGAACTACAAACATCTCTTATTTAATGAATGTTAATTTTTATAATAGTGTCTTAAAATAATTTCTATACTTTTTAGCTAAAAAATATAAGTCAACAAACAAAAATTTAACTCAATATGTGCCACAAGACTTACCTCTCTGTTTATTTAGAATATGGCTTCTCATGAAGGAACAAATGATTATAAAAAAAAGTGCTCACTATGACCTATTATATATTTATTCTTTACAGATTGAAGTTTATAAATGTTTGTAGTCATTTTAAGTGTATGTTTATACACACATACATATCAAACATGTATATTAGACATATATGTACTATATCTCTATGTGTAATCCATGATACACACATAGGTACACACATATAAACCAGACACTATTCGTGAAATTTTTCACAGAAATAGATCCTAAAGGGAATTTAAAATGTGGCTAATGCCACATTTCATAAATTTATTTAGAGGTTAATCATAAATGTACTGAGAGTGAGACACAGAAGATATTTTTAAATTCCAAATATAGTTAAAACATAACATTTAATGGACTTCAATAGAGTAACTTTTTCTGAGTTTACTCCAAGTACTTTGGTGTCATGGTGACAAACCATTTATTTTAATACCTTTCATTCTACATCTCATATTGAGAACAGATGAAGGATGTCAGCCATCCTGACTTATCTTGTGCTTAGACATTCAATCATTTCAGTGAAGTTGAACTGGTACCAAAGACGGTTGGAGATGTTTCTTCTAAGCATATCTTAATTTTTTTTGTCTACATGGCATAATTTATTCAGAACGTTGCCCAGAGAGGGCTTAACAGCTAGATTATCTGCCCAAATTTTCTTCTACCTTTTTGTAAGATGTTTTTCCAGGAATGAATTACAGTATACAGGCTCTGGATCCTCTTTGGAAATCTGTCCTACTGGGTACAAGCATGTTTAATTTGTTGTATTATGCATCTACCTTGGTCCTGACAAAAGAACTTGATTCTAACGTAAAGAATTATTGAATGTAATACATAAAATCAACAAATTTAGAAAGAAATGAAAAGTATTATTACCTAAGCCAAAGATTTGAAAGTTTCTTTGCATGATTTTGAAATACAAAATGATGATAGAGCTTGATTCTACTTGCTACTGTTCACATGGGAATTTGGACAACTTCCTTGAATGCTCTTCAATGATTCTGTATATGTAGGAATTGACATAAGTAGAACAACTTGCTTAAGGCAGGGTTTCTTTACATTCAGCACTATTAATAGTTTGGGTCAAATAATACTTTGTTCTGGGGGCATTGTCCCGTGCATAGTAGGATGTTTAGCAGCACCCTTAGTGTCTACCCGCTAGATGTCAATAACACCTCCTTACCCAGTTGTGACAAACAAATTATACCCAGACGTTGTCAAATGCCCTCTTGAATTTGAAGCCAACTCTGTTTGGAAAAACTGGTTTAAATAAAATGTCCCTGTTTGGAGGTAACACGATCTTATATATAGAAATCCTAAAGACTCCACCAAAAAACTCTTAGAACTGATAAACAAATTCAATAAATTTGCAGGATACAAAATCAATCGACAAAAATCAGTAACATTTCTATACACCAACAATGAAATAGCAGAAAAAGAAATCAAGAAAGCAATCCCACTTAAAATAGCTACCAAAGAAATAAAATAGCTAGGAATAAATTTAACCAAGGAGTTGAAAGATCTTTATAATGAAAATTACAAAATACTGATGAAAGAAATTAAAGAGGACATGCACGCAAAAAATAGAAAGACATTCTGTGCTCATGGATTGGTAGAATTAATGCTATGAAAATGACCATAATACCCAAAGCGATATAGAGATTCAACACAATCCCTATCAAAATACCAGTGACATTCTTCACAGAAATGGGAAAAACAGTCCTGACATTCATATGGAACAACAAAAGACCTTGAGTAGCCAGAGCAATCCTAAACAAAAAGAATAAAGCTGGAGACAGTACACTACCTGACTTCAATATATAGTACAAAGCTATAGTAACCAAAACAGCAAAGTACTGGCATGAAAACAGACACACGAACCAACAGAACAGAATAGAGAACCCCAAAATGAATCCATGTACTTACAGCCAATTGATCTTTGCCAAAATTGGGAATGTTTTACATAATTATCTCAAAGTAACCTTACTGCTATTGATTGAGAAAAAAGTTACTTACATTGACTCGCAAAATACAGACCTAAGAGAAATACCTAGATATTGAAGAAATATGTTTGGCTTAAGATAAAGAGATGATATCATGAACGGCAATAGGTACAAACTACAGTAAAAGCATTTAAGAGCTTTTTAGTAACATTTCAGTGATACAATAAATTTTAATACACGAAAATATGAAAAATTTTTAGATATACTTATAAAAAATTCTCTATATGTTTTATCCATTCATCTGTATCTGTTTCTATCTTCAAAAATCTATGTAGCACTGCTTCCACTTTGGTTAAATTAGCTAGTCAATTTCTACACTTATAGCCTCTATGTTATTATACCCTAAATATTATTTTTGTTTAGCTTATTCATCTGTATGTAGTCTTCATAAGTTTATTGGAAACACAAATCTATATAAATATATATACATATATAGTACACATACACACACGTATGCATGTAGGTATATATAATGTGTGTGATATATATAATCATCTGATTCTATTGCTCGTGACTTAGTAAATTTGAGCCTAAATACACAATTGTTAGCAAATTATGAGGAATATTTACATAAATTAAAATGTAAAAGCCTGCAAATATAAATATGAAGCTCTGGAGCCACTCTAAAGAGAATCTTCTTATACATAAGAGATTTAAAAAGCGTAAGCAAACATCACGTATTCTAAATTAATCATGGCTAAACTCACCAGTGGCAATCATGGTAAGAGCTAAACACTTAGCTCATTTACCCCAATGTCAGTCATTCTGTCTTTCTACACTGACTGAGCGTAGCATTGTTTTAAGGAGCAAGAGATGAAAAGATGCAGAGGAATTATCAGCTAAGTATAAATCAGATATACACACTAGATAAAATAAAGGTAGGTAGATGCCAACTGGACTACAGGAGAACAAGGGGAGAAAACAAGTAATAGTATTTTAGGTTAGCTCTTGAAGAGTTTGAGTTTTCTAAGATTACCAGAGGCAAGGTATGAAAACATAAAATTTCATTGCTTACTGGGGACATACAAGAGCCCAGTGTGACAGAATTTCAAGGCACTAAACGTTGGCAGATGAAGCTAGAAGGACAGGAAGGACCAGACTGAAGACAGTCCTTCATCCTATGCAAGAAAATAGAGTCGGTATCCTGCAGACCCTGAGGAACCACTGAAGGATTCTGAACAGTGCAGTGAGTTGCTTTTATTTGTGTTTTAAAAGAATAAATTACAATAAAATGTGACAGCATACAGAGACTGGGTGGGTTCAGATGGAAAAGAATGGGAAAAAAAAGAAAATGATTAACAATGGTAGAGACTCACAAAGAAAAGCAATATTTAAAAAGATAGAAAAGAAATGAAAGAGAAGCAAGTTTTTCTTTTGAATAAATATCTATTTATACTGAACTCTATTCATGCCAATAACTCCTTAAGAACTACACTCTTTTAAGGTTAAATGAAATATATTTTTCTAACCCTAGTCACAGACTTTGCAAGCTACGTGCAAATGACATGATGCATAGGGACTGCCCCCAAATTACTGTTTAAAAATGAGTACATGTAATAATTTTTTTGTTTTAAGACGTTATCTAACATCATTTCAATCAATGTAGTAGTTTGTTGTAACTCATTCATGTGGTATAAGCAAGAATGGAGTGATTATAAAAGGATCTCAGACATGTATCCTACTGGAACAAACAAAAGAAAAAGAGTGCATTAACTTTATTTCTCTGATAAATTAATTAACCTTTGTGACAGACGTTCCTTAAAAAAAAAGAGCCGAGTACCCTTTAATTTGCCTTTAATGTTACACATTAATAGATCTTTATTAATATTTCTTATTTAGACTATTGTCAGGTCATAAAATCTGAACACATTATTAAACAGAAACACACACTCAGACACCAGTCTGTTTGGATAAAGAACAATAAGGTAACAGTTTATAACATCAGCCTTCATTCAAAAAAGGACTTAGAGAATTTCTGCTGTGCCTGGGAAACATACCTGTGAAGATGAACAAAACACCATATAAGCTTTCTAGGAATTCACAGACTAGTAATGCTAACAGAAACAGAAATATCCTTAAAAGAGCATAGATTGTGTTATACTAGTAATTCCAATAATGTGGTTTGGTGTCACAAAATACAAAGTGATAAATTCACCTAAGAAAGAGTCAGATGAGTTTGCTCCAGACCATGAATGCTGAAGTCAAGGGCCGAGTGTGAACACAGGTGCATGTTGTTGAGGTAAATGGAGCTCAGTTCAGAAAACGTGGGTGGTATGGTACCCTGAGTGTGGATTCCACTGGTGATGCAAAGAGCATGAAATCGAAGGGAAAACTGAAGCCATATTTACAAAAGCCTTACTCTGTAGTTTCAGACTTACTCTATAAGCAGTGAGGAACCACTGAAGTTTCTTAAATAACATCATAAATACCATATCAACTTTCCTCTGACAAAATATGCTAGTAGGAAAACATTGAGAGCAAAGTAAGACTCTTCGTCATTGATTTGTTTATTATCCACCCCCTCTGTAAGACTCATATTAACATTTAAAATATGTTTCATAATATTCTTCTCCGCCCTTAAGTCTAAAATTGCTCCTTTGGTTTTTTTTTTTGTTTTTGTTTGTTTGTTTGTTTGTTTATGTCATCATATAGGTATGCCATGTTTTATTTAACAAATATCCTAGTTTGGGACATTTAGATGGTTTCTGATTTTCTACGATTGTGCAAAAGGATCTTATGACTGTTGTTGTGCATAAAACTTTAGACATGCTTCTGATTATCTCCTTGTAGTAAATTTATTTATTTATTTATTTATTCTAATTTCTCAATATACATTGTAGTTGATTTTCTTGTACCTTTACCTGTTCTTCTTACCCGCTTCCCTCCCTTCCCTCCACCTCCACTACATCATACCTATTCACTTATCTTAACAAGTTCAAGGAATTGTTGTGATTGTTGTCTCTTCTTCCCCCGTATCCTTTATTTGTTTGTATATTTACTTATTTATTTATTTTTAGCTCCCATAAATAAGTGAAAACATATGGTATTTCTTTCTGTGCCTAACTTGTTTCACTTAATATAATTTACTCTAAGTCCATCGATATTGCTGTGAATGGTAGTATTTCATTCTTTTTTTATAGCAGAGTAACATTTCACTGTGTAGATATACCACATTTTCCTTATCTACTCATCTGATAATGGACATTTGGGCTTGTTTCAACTCTTGGCTCTTGTATAGTGCTGCAATAAACATGGGAGGATAGGTATTGCTTCAGTGAGGGGACAGTAAGGGATTTCCCTGAGCATCAGTTTTGGATCTACATTCATTTGCCCAATGTTTTCCTTTCTTACATCGTGGGCAAAGTCCAGGAGGCTTGGTGACTACGGCTTTTGTCTGGTATTCCTGACAGTTTTTAGCAAAATGACCAGGCTTGCCACATTTAAAGCAACCTTTATTATTTTGGCCTTTATTAGCTAAAAAATCCTTTACTGTTTGTCCACTGAGGGCTGCGGCCATGGCTAAACCTTGTTGATAAGAGGAGCCAATGTCCGAGCAAAGACGAATATATCCTTGAAGATCAGTTTTATTTTTGCAGGGCCTAATGGCCACCTGACATGCAGGATTAGCATTTTCAAAAGCCAATTGTTTTATGCAATCAAGATTGGCATCTGCATTGCCTAACAACCTATCTGCTGTTGTCATTAGCCAGTTAACAAAATCTGAAAAAGGCGCTTATTCTTAGATAGGGAATTTTCCATTGTTCTTCCTTTCAACATCTTTTTTAAAGAATTTTTTTTTCTTTCCATGAAAAAGGTTCATTCTCAACCTCCGTCTTGTTCTATAAGCATCTTTCTTCTTCTCTCAAGCTTTAAGTCTTCCTTTTTCCTCATATCTTTTAACATTATCAAAATTACAAACCTAAAACGCTAAGCAATATCTTAGTAAGCTGCTCGCTATTTACACTTCCTAGCACTGTATTCTCTTTTCTTAACAGAAAAACTTATCTGCAACTTCTTCATGCTGTGACTCCTGCCTCACCAGCCTCTGGCCCTGAGACCCCTGAAGTCTCCACTTTTGTCTCCTGGGCCACTAATATCTCACACTCTGCTATCTCAGCTTCTATCCTCAGCACCCCGGAACCCACAGATATCTCCAACTCAAGACCACCTTTTATAATTAGTAGTCCCTTCTTCTGGGAACCAAGGACAAAAATTCTTCACGAAATCAAAAAATCTTAATAGATCACTTGTTTTAACCTTTACTCCTCGTGTCTTTAAAGCTTTTTGTAACTGTCTTATGTACACGTCATGACAACTTAATTCTTAATTCTTAATTTTTGATTCTTAATTCTTAATTCTTGTCCCATTATCAGGCGCTCTTACTCACCTTATCCTGACGCAGCAGGTTCCCGCGGCGGATGAAGGTTTTACTCTTTCATTTTCAGTGGTCGACCCTCCTATGCGCCTTCTTCCTCACTTTGTCCCCCGTATCCAGGCCCCACGTTGGGCGCCAAAAATGTCCCGACCCGCGGGATATTCAACGCAGACCCTGGAGGGGGGAGTGGGAATTGGATGGGACAAGAGACACGAGAAATTGAGACAAGACAGTATTCTGATCAAGTCTCGTTTATTGATTCTTAGGTTACATCTTATATAGGAGAAGGCAGGCATGCTGCAAAGGGTCTGGAATGTAAAGATATGATAATATCTTGAGGAGAGACAAAGACAGGACATTCAAAGTAAAGGTTGCCACCCAGAATGTTTATGGTTAAACAGTTTCTAGAGAAGGATAAAAGGTCACTTGCAAATTAACTTGCATAGCCAGGAGCAATCAGTTTCTGGCATAAAGATTTCGAGGCAGTTATGTAAAGCATGGCCATCTGAGCAGATTGTCAAGGAGAAGCGGTCTCACAAGAAGGGGTGTGGAGCTTCAGGCCCCCAACACTTCAGCATGATGATTTCCATTCCTCTAGGTATATTCCCAGCAGTGGAATAGCTGGGTCATATGGTAGATCAATCTGTAATTGTTTGAGGAACCTCTATTTCATTTTCCATAAAGTCTCCACCATTTTGCAGTCCCACTAACAGTATATGAGAGTTCCTTTTTCTCTGCAACCTTGCTTAAGAAGAGGAACTAGACAAGGATGTCCACTCTCACCACTCCTATTCAACATACCTTTGGAAGTACTAGTCAGAGCAATCAGAGAAGAGAAGGAAATAAAGGGCATCCAGATTAGAAAAGATGAAGTCAAACTGTCCCTGGATCCTATATATTGAACAACCCAAATCATCTACAGAAAAACTCTCAGATTTCAGCAAAGTTGCAGGATACAAAATCAAAACACAAAAATCAGTAGCATTTCAATTCTCCGGCAGTGAACATGTAGAAAAAGAAATCAAGAAAGCTAGCCCATTTACTATAGCCACCAAAAAAATAAATAAATAAAATAAAATACTTAGGAATGAAGTTAACCAGAGATGTGAAAAATCTCTATGAAGAGAACTACAAACCGCTGTTGAGAGAAATTAAAGAGGACACAAGAAGATGGAAAGATATCCCATACTCTTGGATTGGAAAAATTAACATTGTGAAAATGTCCATATTACCCAAAGTGATCTACAGATTCAACGCAATCCCCCTCAAAATTCCAATAACATTTTTCTCAGAAATGGAAAAAATTATCTAGACATTTATATGGAATAACAAAAGACCACACATAGCCAAAGAAATCCTGAGCAAAAAAAGCAAAGCTGGAGGCATAACACTACCTGACTTTAAACTGTACTTCAAAGCTTTAATAACCCAAACAGCCTGGTACTGGCATAAAAACAGACACACAGATCAATAGAATAGAATAGAGAACCCAGAAATCAACCCACACACCTACAGCTATCTGATCTTTGACAAAGGAACCAAGTCTACAAACTGGGGAATAGACTGCCTCTTCAACAAATTGTGTTGGGAAAACTGGATATTCATACATAGGAGGATGAAACTAGACCTGTACTTCTCACCATATACCAAAATCAACTCAAAGTGGATTAAAGAATTAAATATACATCCTGAAACAATAAAACTCCTTGAGATTGCTCCTTTTAAGTTGTCTCTAACTCAACAAATGTTTTCTCTAGATTGGGGAAATCAATACTCCTATATTATTCCAATAAAGAAACATATTTACATTTTACCCCTACTTAAATGGATACTTTTGTCTTTTTTTCAAAATAATTATATTTAATTTTGTTTGTTTCTGTTATGAACATTTTTTTACCTTCTCTTTCTCTTAAACACTGTAGTTACATCAAGATAAAATTTACAGTAAAGAAAGTGTTATACCAAAAAGTCTTAGCCTTTCTAGTTCTACAGGGAGTTTTAATGTTATCCAAACCAGAAATACTCTATGATCGTTGCAGGGGTGCTTCTCCCTCATACCTTCTATCACTCTAGCAGTAAAGGTTTGACAGTTGTCATCAAACAAGACAATATTTAGGACACCAGATTAAAATAAATGGAAAATATTATTTTCAGTAGAAGTATTGAAAATAATCAGCTCTATCTATAATGAGAATACAGCTAATATTTTCTCTATTTCTTATCAATGTAAAGATTCTTACTGAGAACTTTGTTGTTTATATTTGTCCTCATATATTTATTTACCTATCTTTGCGTTTTTCCAGAAGAGTTGCATCTTTCCAAGAAAACTTGAGACATTTATTTAAAGTGCAATCAACGCTGTGTTAACAATGAAATGTGATTTCTAATTCATATTGGAAATACTACTAGTACTCTAAACCTAGGTTAATGAGTTCTTTCTGCTTTATCTTAGAAAGAGCTTTAAATCCAGACGTTTGCCCCACACTCTAAGTTCTTTATGTGAGTGTACATAAACTTTATACAAGTAACATGTGTGCAAGCAATGGCAGCTTTATAGTGATTGGTATATTGACAATAAAATATTAGCCATTATATGAGTTATTCTGTATGGGTACATGTTTAGGTTATTTTCCAAAAAAAAAAAAAAAAATATGAATGTGAAAGCTTTCTGATTATTCAGGGAATATTGATACTTTCCTTTGTGAATATTTACTGATTACATTTGAGTATGATTGTTTATCAGTCGCTTTTAAATTATAAATCTCAGTGTGTCAACTGTGATAAAAACAATGTTTAAATTAGACATTGAGTAACAACACTTTATTACAGGAAAATAGACAGAGAAAATATAATTCTCCACATCAACAGAATGTACATTTTGCTAATAGGTTTAAGCCAGTGGGGCAGATATCATTCTCCATTGCTTATCCTTAGGTTGTCACACTCATAGTTAAATGTCTTTCCCCTCCTCCTTTTCTTCTTGATTCTTCCCTTATGTGGGGTAGAAAAGGATGTCTATGTTCTCTTTAAAACAGATGTGACAGCAGCTAGGCTAGTAACAATATTTACATCTCATTCAACATTATCATACAAAACAGGTAAAGAATTCCCCTCTGATAATAAAATTACAGTAAAAATTATCCCTGAAAATTTAAGTGAGAGCCACAGTGAGCAACTTTGATATCTAAAAATGCTGGACAAAGTAAACTAGGTTTGTTTAAAAGTCTCAAAATTACTGACTTTATTCACTGGTGGAAAAAAACATATGTAGTGTCGGGTCGGCCGGCGAGCGAACGGCCCGGATTCCTCTTTCCCTCCAGTCCCCTTTGGAAGGAGATGGGGGAAGAGAGCCGTGAAGAGAGGTGAGCACACTGCTGGCCCCAAACTAGCCCCGTTAAAGGACACTCAGACGCGGCGGGGGTTCTGTTGAGGCAGTTCTGTTTATTGCCACACAAGCACTGGCTTTTATATGCAGATTGGGAGGGGAGGTTTTAACATTCAGCTTAATGGTCAAGGGCATGTATCCTGTCTCAATGCCTTTCACGAGCACAGAAGCACGTATTTGGCCAATAAGGGCTTAAACAAGGTTCCCGCAGACACCCCCACCCTACTTCCTCCCGGCACCGTCTTAGGCTGTCACATTAATACGCCCTTGTGGGCCTATAATGGCACAGCTTGTAATGTCACTTAAGGTAGCGTTGGTTTTTAAGGCCCAACATCTGCCCCTTTTTGTTTTAATAAGGCAGCTGGAGGTGGCTAACCTTCCCAGCCTCGCCTCCCTTCCCTCTGGTGGCTGTGCCTGCCTTAGGTTGTTTCCCTCTGGAAATCTTACCCATCATTGACTATCCAGCCAAGTGGGAGCAGGGCGGAGCTTTAGAGATCGGCATTGATTTCTTGAAGGGCCATATTGACCCAATGGCTGTCAGGGCTTTCATTATGGGCCACCTCCTCTACCACCTGGGTGAGCATTACGAGAGAAGTGGTGTTGCACCTTATAAGGGACACAATCTGGCAAATGGCGTAATGCCCCAAGATGAAAATGGCTTGCTTAAGAACTGCATGGAGGACAGTAGGGTGGTGAGCCATGGGGAACTTGAAAGCCAGCTTTGGAACCAATTACTATTGGCTTCTTGCTCTTTTTTTTTTACGCTTTTCTAATCCTTCTCTAAGCTTAGCTAGGGAATCTTTGACCACTCCAGAGTGGTCGCCATAGAAGCAGCACTCTTCTTTGAGGGCCTCCTTGCTTTAAGAACAACAGGTCTAATCCACGTCGATTCTGTAAAACAACCTCAAAAACTGATGTTAGCAATTTTTTTTTTTTTAAATGTGATAAAGACACCTCCAAGCGGCTTGTATGACTTCCCAGGTTTGGTTGGCTGGCTCCTGGGGACCTTCCCCGGTGACAGAGGCCCTTGTCCTAGTTTACCCAAGGAGGGTGGCCACTTGGAGCATCCACAAAGGGATCATCTGAAACATACAAATAATAAACTCCTCTCAGTCCTCAGTACCTGGGTGTCTGGCAAGAACTTAAGATTTTTGGCTGGGACCCATATAGGGGTTGACTAACTGAGGGGGAAGACACAACCAAACCCTCGACCCATAGTTAGCAATGGGTCAGGGCCCCTCCACTGGCCTGTTAAGGGGTCTTTCCACCGCACTTGGGCTTCCGAGCATGGTGATAGAGCTGACCAGTGTTTCTGGAAGGCAGATAGGCTTATTTTTGGAAAAACTTAGGATGTTTAAAGTTAGGATTGCCTGTCCCAACTGCTGATGAGGGCTGGTGACTCCCCCTTTTTGTTTTAATAATTGATTTTTTAGGCATTGGTGATGCTGTTCAACAATGGCTTGTCTTTGAAGGTGGAGACCCATTTATTTTTGCCATAGTGGCTAAAGACTGTTCGATCTGCCCCCGTGTCAACAAGGCATTGAAACCCTTGCCTTGAATTTTAAGATTCATTTTTGGTCTTAAACCGGGAACTATAGGTATAGTCCAATGAGCCTGGGGTACTGGCCACCTGGTAGGGCATGGTAGCACTGGCTTTGTATCCCCTTGGGGTGATGGGGCTGGGGATTGCCCCTCCTCTAGTTTAGATCTGCACTCACGCTTCCAATGAAGCCCCTTACCACACCTAGGGCACAGCGTAGATGGAAGGTTTTTATTTTTCCAGTTTGGACAGTCCCTTTTTTTTTTTTTTTTTTTTTTTTTTTTTTTTTTTTTTTTCCATGTCCGGCAATGGAACGGATCGCAACCCTCAGTGTCGCCCCCGTACCGGACCAGGGACTGGCAACGGGATTGCAAGCCTCGGTGTTGCTCCCGCGCCTCGCTCAGCCAGTGAGCGGGAACTGGTCTGTATGCGGGATCTGAACTCTCCGGGCCGGCCCTGGACAGTCCCTTTTGAAATGACCTTGTTCCCCACAGCCATAACATTGACCCCTATGGGAGGGTTGGCTGGGGCTCTCCTTAGGGATCCTGACACTAAGAGCCTGGGTCATAGCACCTGCAAGGGTTTCCGCTTGAGCTTGTAGAGCGGAAGTTAAGGCCCTGGTTTGTTGTTCGTAGCTTCCAACGTCTCTACTGGCAATGACCCACTTTTCCATAGAACGATCTTTGAGCCCGGCACAGGCAAGCTTGTGGTCGGCAGTCATGCCATCCCACACTAGCATTTTTACAAACTGGTCCTGGAGAGGACTTGGGGGAAACTTTCTCTGTATGCTCTGTTGCACCCGAACTATGAAAGAAGGCAGGTCCTCAGAGGGTCGCTGGGTGACCCTGGCCATTGCGGGCTCACTGGGCCCTTCAGCCAACTTTTTCCATGCAGCTAATGCTGTTGCCCTAACCTGGTCCTGGTATGGGGCTGGGATAGCAGCCTGTTGGATTCCAGTACTAAATTGATCTGCTGTTCCAGACTGGACTATTTCCACCGGGGGCTTTGTCAAATTTGGACCTACAGTCCTTTTTCCAATGTAATCCTTTTTTACATCGGGGGTAAGGTGTGGTAGGGGTTTTTTTGCCTTTAGCCTTGGGACATTGGCTTTTAAAATGACCTTGTCTTCCGCAACCAAAACATTGTCCCTTGAAGGGTGGGGAAGTATTGTTTCCTGAGGGGATCAGGGCTGTAAACGTCTTGAAGGCTTTGGTTAAGTTTTGTGTCTGAGCCTGCAAGGCTGAGGATAAAGTCCAGGCCTCGGCAACAGCGTTTTTTAGTTCTTTTACAATGTTGACCAGATAGGCCTGAGGGGCCGCTTCCATCCACAGGCTGCAGACGGCTGGGGGTTCCCAGTGAGCCATGACAGGAAAAACCTGAGGCTCTGCCAGGGATGTTTTTAAGGGTGGGCTAGCCTCCTCCACTTCTTCAGGTGCCGCTTTCTCTCCTTTGGCTAAACTTTGGCACGGTGAGAATGCTGGGAGAGGAGGGCACAGGGTAGGGGCATAGGTATCACTCAGTGGCTCAGGGCCTTGCATTGGCAGCTTTTTTTCCTTTTTTCTCTCCTCATCGAACTGTGCCCAATCCCTTTCTGCCCCTTCGTGATGCTTGGGACGGAAGCAAAGCTTTAGGGCAGAGATGGTTGGGTAGAACCCTAAGGGGGGACCTAGCCCGTGACTAATCTCCTTCTTTCTGGCCAGGATCTGAACCAGGTCCCAAGTCTCATATGAGAATAAGTTGGACGAAGGTGCCCAAGGGGCTACCTGCACCACATGACGCCAGGCATTGGTGGCCGTGGAGTCAGATATTTCTAGGCCTCCGCTTTTTAACATGTACTTTAGAGCTTTGCAGGCTGTCTCATCAGATATTTCTAGGCCTCCGCTTTTTAACATGTACTTTAAAGCCTTGCAGGCAATCTCAGCACTCTTTCCACACACGCCTCCCATGTTGCCCCATGAGGAAGGGACAAAGGGAGCACAGGGCAGAGAAGTGCAGGGACTTCCCCCTGTTATGGTACTCACCCTGACACGCAGGCGGATTACTTCACTGCGGCTACTGCGTTTGCGGGGGCCACTCCACTGGTTGATCACCCTCCTCGACCTTCTTTCAGGACCGAGCAGCCGGGGGCCTCACTTGCTCACCTTTAAAAGTCCTCACATGGGGCACCACTCTGTCGGGTCTGCCGCCGGCCAACCCGAACAGCACTAGCCTCGTTCCTTCTGGTGAGCAAGCGAATGACCCGGATTCCTCTTTCCCTCCAGTCCCCTTTGGAAGGAGATGAGGGAAGAGAGCCGTGAAGAGAGGTGAGCACACCGCTGGCCCCAAACCAGCCCCTTTAAAGGACACTCAGACGCAGCGGGGGTTCTGTTGAGGCAGTTCCATTTATTACCACACAAGCACTGGCTTTTATAAGCAGATAGGGAGGGGAGGTTTTAACATTCAGCTTAAAGGTCAAGGGCATGTATCCTGTCTCAATGCCTTTCACGAGCGCAGAAGCACTTATTTGGCCAATAAGGGCTTAAGCAAGGTTCCTGCAGACACCCCCACCCTACTTCCTCCCAGCGCCGTCTTAGGCTGCCACGTTAATATGCCCTTGTGGGCCCATAATGGCACCACTTGTAATGTCACTTAAGGTGGCGTTGGTTTTTAAGGCCCGACAATGTAGATGGCCTAGTGAGCATAGAATAACTCAGTATTAAATTTGTTTTGAAATAGGCTACTCAGGATAATTATTTTAAATTACTGGGAAGCTAAAGAATCACTGGAGGCTTTTTTAACTAAAGAACCAAAAATACATTCTAAATGATACTGACATATTTCAGACATTTTTCAAATAATTCATAAATTTATTACTTATACAATAGCTTTATATGTTTTTTCCAATCATAAATGCAAAAAAGTATTATACTTATAAATATTTTTAAGTATAGAGATTTGCCTATTTACGTATATTTATGCAGGTACATGCAGATATTATGAAAAGAATCAGCCATGTTGTAAATGTTGTTTTAATGCTTACAAAAAAATTGAATCTGATGGATATATGGCATGTACACTTAATGAATCAGAAGACCATTATATACTTTTTTAATGGAGTAAATAAAAGTACAGAAAATCTGGGGAGATTAAATCTGTATGATAAACGTATGGTCTTCCTTTAAATAAAGAACATCGTAGGGCCGGCCCGGTGGCGCACTGCTACAGTGCGCCGCTTGGGAGTGTGGTGGCGCTCCCGCCGAGGGTTCGGATCCCACGTACAGACTGGGTCCCGCTCACTGGCTGAGCGAGGTGCGGGAGCAACACGAAGGGTTGTGATCCCGTTGCTGGTCCCGGTCTGGTACGGGCACGACACTGAGGGTTGTGATCCGTTGCCAGACACGAAAAAAGACAGAAAGGGAAAAAAAAAAAAAAAAAAAGAACATCATAACATGATTCTGAGAAATTATAAGAAAACACGGTAAAGTGATCCCAAATTTTAATGACATCAGATTACATGTCCTTCAAGTCACTTGGTTCTAAGCAAAATAATAATACATAACCATGATTTGGCAATGGTATTCACTGGTTTTTAACTTTTAAATCAATCATACTTTCTATGAGAATATAAATAATTTAAATTCTGATAATATAAAAATTATGTCCTGGCTCACAGAAGATGAGGAGAGAAGGGTTATCTATATGAAAATTATCTTAAGTGAAAGGATCAAAATTAGGTAGTTAAGTATATTTTTAAAAAATAAAAGCTAAGAACTAATATCAAAACACAACTAACAGAAGTATGGATGTGGAGGTAGACAAAGGATGAGCAGTAGTGTGTTCAAATTTCCTCATGGGTTTGTTAAAATCAGTAAATATTTATGTGCTCCTTATTTAAAGTAATCATTATATCAACCAGAAAGAATTATAAACATTAAAAACTAAATATAAATATCTCTAAGATGTGGTAAAAGAGATGAGGAATGAATTGGGCAAGTTACCTTTCTCTTATTTTTTTTAACTCCACTGCACTGTTATTTTATTCCCTATCACATAATGGTTAAATGCATGGATCTGCAATCAGATTGCCTTGGTTCAAACCTCATCTGTACTAATTAGAACCTGTGGCCCTTGCCAATTGTCTAAACATCTCTTTATCTGGGTTTTCTCTTCTGTAAATTGGAAAATTAATGGTAGCTTTACTGTAGGGTTTTTAAAATCAGGACTTAATAAAGTAATATTATTAAAATAGTTAGAACAGTGCCTGCCATTAAATAAGCACTATAAAATTGTTAAATTGTTACAGAGCAAACTTGGCAAGGAAAACTTTAGACACTCAGAGAGTTGGAGAGTCAGGAAGTTTATTATGCTAGTGGGACGCTGGTGAACTCTTGTTCTAAATCCTGGGACCTTGAGTGCAGGGAGGGTTGCAGTATTATACTTTTCTTGGGCAGGCATGCAGGCATTCTTATTGGCCTTGCCTGTATCCAGGACTGGGGACTTGAGCAAGTAGCTGTACAGAAGCAGGAAGTGCAGTTACACTGCTGGGGGCCTTAGCTAAAATTTTCCTTCAGGTGCTGCAACAAAATAAACTAAAAAAAGTATATGTTTAATAGCATATGCATTTTCATAATAATATGTACCTTAAATTTCATAATAACAGTTATTAGTGCTAACATATTCTTGGTGCGAGAAATTAAAAACATTATTTTTATGATGGCATCTGATGCATAACAAGTGTCAACCTTTATAATTTTTTCTCTTATAAGTTGATAAGTTATAGGCACAAATAGATATAGATTTTGAAGAACATATGGGAAAAAAATCTGCATATTATAGTATTTGTCATCATACATAATAAGTGACACCAGGAATAAAAGTGAAGCAAAATTTCAGAATTATCTAAACATAGTAGTTGCAATTTTACTTGAAAAATGAAAATTCTCTCACATTATCTTAGTTCTAGTTATTCAGCATGCCAAGTATATGCTTATTTTTCTTGTCATAAGAGGAGGTTTCTTGAATCTTGAGTTCTAAATCTCAATCTATCTCAAACTCACCATTTGCCACCTCATTGACTCAATATGGGTCTTTAAATCTCTGTCTGGAAGACAGAGAACAATAATCTCCTGACCTCACTGTTTTAACCAGTCATTGATCATGAATTTAATGTGTAGTAATCAATATGTCTCAACCCATGATATTTTAGAATGATTAAGATTGTTTGCAAAATACTGGCTGTTCTAACTTTCAAGGTAGTTGTACAATAAAGTTCATTATAAGTCACAGAATATAAAGGTCAGAGGGACCTTAGGGGCAATCAGCTTTCCTCTTCAATATTTACAAAACCCTTCTGGAACATTCCTATTACAGACAGATGGTCATTCATCCTTTGGTTAAAAATGCCAAGTGATAACAAGTTCAGTAATTTAAAGGCAGCACATTTTGTATCTGGACATCTGGAGTCTTTATTAAATTTGACTTTTACTAAACCATTTCCCTATATTCATTCATTATTGCTACGGACATTTACTTAATGTCTGATATGTCAAAGACATTGAACTTACAGGCTAATAGAAAAGACATATATTAACCAAGTAATAACACAAATATGATGAATTGAGGTAAGTGCAGGAAAGGAAATAAAACAGAAGTTGCTGTTAATATTTAGCTGAGAAATTGGTGATCTCCAGAGCTCACACACACACACACACACACAAATGCCTAAAACAAGTATGAGCATGAACTGAAAGAATGTGAATTAAATGGAGGGTGGAGGAAAAGGAATGGGTTATGTCCAGTGGAGGGGAGGAGAGGAAAAATTGTTTCACTTTAGGGGTCAAAATGAGAAAACAAGATGCATAGGTATTGAGAAGGGAGGCAGACAAGTGCATTCGAGAAACCAAAAGAAGGAAAAAGTGAATGAAGGAAATTGCTTAATAGAGAAAATGCTGCAAGGGGAAACTAGAGAGATTAAAAAGGACAGTTACAATTAGTACCTCACCTTCTAAATTTGTTACTATTTTCTCCCTAAAGTGACACATAATACATTCATAAAAATATATTTGAAGGTAGTTACTATCCCCTACCTCTCAGCTAAACAAATATTTCCAATTCCATCTATTATTCTGTTGAGAAACTTTACTATTCCAATTGGTTTCCACTGCTTTCAAAGCTGTAGATTTTGATTTGTAATAACCTTTAAAAAATGTATTGCTTGGTGATGTCAGCAAGATAGGAAAATAGGAAGTCTTAAGCCTTCCTTCCTCCTACAAACACTGCAAACCATGAATAGTATTACTTGGCAAAACGGTCCTTCTAATATAAGGGAGATAAAGACTTGCTAAGGGAGTTTATCACCAATACACCTGCCTTACAATACCTGCTAAAGGGAGTTCTTCAAATTGATCCAAAAGGATGCTAAACAGCTGTATGAAAGCATATGAAAATATAAAACTCACTGGTAAAGGTAAATTTATACACAAATACAAAATGCTGTAAAACTATGATAAAGGTGTGTGGAATCAGTTTTAATATAGCATAAAAATTAACAGATAAAAGTATAAAAATCAATTATAATAATAAAAGTATGTTAATGGATACACTATAAAAAGATATAAATTGTGACATCGATAGCAAAATGTAAAGAATTGTAGAATTTTTCTACAGGATTGAAGTTAAGTTGTTAGCTTTAAAAAGATTGCTGTAATTATAAGATTATTTTTATGTAAGACCCATGGAAATCACAAAGAGAAAAACATATATAAGATACAAGAAATAAAAGAGAAAGTATTAAAGCACATTAATGCAAGAAAAGCCAACAAAATATGCATGAAGACAGCAAGAGAAGAAAAGAGTCCAAAAGAACTACAAGACAGACAGAAACCAATTAACAAAATGGCAGTAGTGAGGTTTTCCCTATCAATAATTACTTTAAATGTGAATACATGAAACTCCTCAATCTAAAAAGATAGAGCAACTGAATGGATAAAAACATAAGATTTAACTGCAAGGGTACTTCAAAAAGTTTATGGAAAGATTCATGTTATCTTTTAAATATAATATTCCACAAAATTTTTGAATTACCCTAATACATACTTTCTACAAAAGACTCACATTAAATTTAAAGGACGTAGGCTGAAAAAAGTGAAGGTGTGAAAAAACATATTCAATGCATATGACAACCAAAAGAATGCAGGGTAGATACACTTCTATCATACAAAATACAGAATTTAATTTAAAAGCTATCACAAAAGACAGGGATGTTATATACTATTAAAGGGGCCAATTAACCAAGAAGATATAATAGTCATAAATATACATGCATCCAACATCAGAGCACCTAAATCTATAAAACAAACACTGACAGAACTGAAGGGAGAACTAAACAGAAATAAATTAATAGTAGGAGACTTCATTCCCCACTTTCAAAAATGTATATTATATTTAGATAGAAAATCAATGTATTAGTCAAAGTTCTCCAGAGAGGCAGAACCAATGAGATATGTATCTAAATATATGAGAGGGTATTTATTAGGAGAATTTGGCTCACACTATTGTGAAAGCTTCAGGAGTCCCATAATAGGCCATCTGCAAACTGGATGCCAGTAGCATGGCTCAGTCCAACTCCAGAAGCCTTAGAACCAGTGAAGCCAAAGATGTGATTCTCAGTTTGAGGCCAAAGGCATGAGAGTCAGGGGTACCACTGGTATAAATTCAGGAACCCATAGGCTGGAGAGTCTTGAGTTCTTATGTCCACAGACAGGAGAGGAGAGTGTATCCCAACTCTAGTGATAGAGTGATAGAGAAAGATTTACCTTTTCATCCATTTTCATTCTCTCTAGGCATCCAGCAGAATGGATGGTGCCTGCCCATATTGAGGGTGTATCTTTCTTACACTATCCACTCAGGTTTACTAGCCACCATAGGTTGAATGTTCCCCAAAACTAAATCCCAACTGTGACTGTTAAGAGGGTGGGAAATCTTATTATGGTAAATGCAAGATGAGACCTTGAAGAGGTGATTAGATTCTGAGGACCATGCCTAGTGAATAGATTAATAATGGTGGTCATGGGTGTGGTTCTGAGGGCTTTAGAAGGAGAGTGCAGGATGAGCTATCTCTCTCTTTGCTCTATCATTTTCTGCCATGTAAGACCCCTGGGTCACTGTTACCACCACCATGACTCTCATGAGATGTGTTCACTGAATTTTGGACTTCCCAGCCCTTGAAACTGTAAGCAATAAATTTTGTTTTCTTTATAAAACACCCAGTTCCATGTATTTTGTAATAAGTAACAGAAACAGTCTAATACACAGGCTAATCTCTTCTGGAAATGTCCTCATAGACACACTCAATGCTTTACTATGTTTCTAGGTATTCCTAATCTAGTCAAGCTGACACCTAAAATCAACTATCATAATCAATAAGGAAACAGTGGACTTGAAAAGCATCACAGACCAAATGGACCTAACAAATGTATAAAACTATGCACAGAATAGTATCTTTTATGATCCAAAAAGAAAAGAAACTAGAAATCAATAGTAGAAGAAAAATTGAAAACTCCACAAATATTTGGAAGTTAAAAAACACACATTTAAATAACCAATGGGTAACAGAAGAAATAAAAGGGAAAATTAGAAAATATCATGAGACAAACAAGAATAAAAACACAACATACTACAGCCTATAAGAAGCAACAAAAACAGCTCTAAGAGAGCAGTTTAATGATAAACACTCACATTAAAAAAGAAGATCTCAGACACAGTAACTTTATACCACAAAGAACTACAAAAAGAACAGACTAAACCTAAAGCTAATAAAAAGAAGGAAATAAATATTACAGCAGACATAAACAAAACAGAGAATAGAAAAACAATATAAAAAAATCAACTTAGTTGATTTTTGAAAAGGCAAACAATATGGACAAACTTTTAGCTAAATTAAGAAAAAAAAGATTAAAATACACAAAATCAGAAATGAAAGAGAAGACAGTACAACTGATACCAGAGATATAAAAAGAATCAAAACAGACTAATATGAACAATTATGTGCCAAAAAATTAGATAAACAAGAAGAAATGGATAAATTCTTAGAAACAAACACCCTACCAAGAGTGAATCATGAGGAAACAGAAAATCTGAACAGACCAATAATGAGTAAGGAAATTCAATCTGTATCCAAGTCTTCCTAAGAATGAAAAGCCCAGGATGAGATGGCTTCATTAATAAATTTAACAAACATTTAAAGGATAATTAATACCAATCCTTATCAAACTCTTTCAAAAATTTAAAAAGAGGGAACACTTTTAAACTCATTTTATGAGATCAGCATTCCCGTAATACAAGTACCAAAAGCCAGATGAAGACTCTAAAGAAAACTACAAACAAATATTTCCAATGAACATGGATGCAAAAATCCTGAAAAAAAATGCCAGTAAACCAAATTCAACAGCACATTAAGAGGCCCATACATTCTTACCAAGTGAGATTTATCCCTGGAATGGAAGGGTGGCTCAAAATACTCAAAACAAGTAATTTGATACATCAAATTAACAAAATGAAACATAAAAATCATACAATTATCTCAATAGATGCAAAAGAAGTATTTGACAAAATTCAACACCCTTTCCTGCTAAAAATTCTTAACAAGTTAGGAATAAAAGGAAAGTACTTCAACATGATAAAGGTCATATCTGAAAAGCCAACAGCTTTTCAACAATGTAAAACTAAAAAAATTCTCCTCTAGGATTCAGGACAGGGCAAGGATGACCCCACTTATCACTTGTCTTCAAAATATTACTGCAAATAGTAGAGCAATTAAGAAATAAAAAGAAATAAAAACACTCAAATCTAAAAGAATAGAATAATTAGAATAAACATAATTAATGAGGTAAAAGACTTATATACTGAAAACTATAAAAGATTGATAAAAGAAATTTAAAATGATATGAATAAATGGAAAGATATCCTTTGTTAATGGATAGAAAGACTTAATATTGTTAAAATGTTCATATTAGCTAAAGCAATAAACAGATTCAATGTAACCCCTATCAAAGCCCAATGGAATTTTTTTCCACAGAAATAGAAAAAACTATCCTAAAATTCATATAAAGCCCAAAAGACTGAATAGCCAAACCAGTACTGAGAAATTAAAACAAAGCTGAAAGCATTACATTTTCTGACTTCAAAATACATTACAAAGCTACAAAGGAGATAGAATCAGGATCTTGAAGATATATCTGCACTCTCATGCTCAGTGCATCATCATTCACAATAGCCAAAATGTGGAAACAATCTGAATGTCCATTGATGTATGGATGAATAAATAAAATATGGTACATTAATAATGGAATATTATTCAGCTTTCAAAAAGAAGGAAATCTTGCTATGTGTGACAACATGGATGAATCTGAAATAAGCTAGTCACAGAAGAACAAATACTGCTTGAGGCCCCTCATATGAGGTATCTAAAATAGTCAGACTCATAGAAACAGAGAGTAGAATGGTGGTTGCCGGGATCTGAGGGTGGGGGAGAGAGTGTTGAGCTGATTTTCAAAGGCTATAAAGTTTCAGTTATGCCAGATGAATAAATTGTACAGATCTGCCATGCAACGTTGCATATTCATTTCTCAGAATAAAGTTCTCACAACTCTAAGGCAGGGCTGATCTCCACAGGAGGGGTGATAGCTTCCCAGATTGTGATATGGAAGTGAAACAGTAAGAAAGTTGGTAAGAAGGTACATATTTCCTGATTGAATCACATGATTGTGCAATTAACACTGAATTCTGCTTTTAGTTACCGAAGTTAAAATTTACTTCCTAGGAATGAAAGTGATTATAGGTAGACACTTAGGAAAAAGAGTGAATAGCATAAATCAGCAATATATTACTTTTGATGAACCACAGCTATTTTCTGAGAACCTCAAAGTTTTCTTGAATTCTATTCACTCCGTTTATTCTTTAGATATTCTAGTGAGTTTTTTACAAATGGAATTTATTTTTTTGGAATGAGTTTCTAATATTTAGTGTTTCAGTTTTCGCTCCTTTTTCTGTTGGCTTGTTTTATTTAAATGACAGTTAAACACATAAGAAAACATTCATATATTTCCAAAAACTTTGCACCAAAGGAGCACTCAATAAATCATTTTTACTGACTGTCCAATGTATATTGTAACAGTGGAAAGTGGGAAATTCTTTATTGCTAAAGAGAAAACTTAACTTTCATTAATTTTGGGGGGGGGGCATATAAACCAAATTTTATCACTTATCCTTGGTTCAGTAATTATTCTATGATAACCAGAGATGCAAATTTTACATTCGTAAAATAGAAAGTTTTATTTTTAAAAAGCTAAAATGAAATAAACCATAAATATTAATTGTGTATTATTAACTAATAACAAATACTAATTTTTATTTCTTATAATCGTTTTTATTTAAGCTCTGTTTCATCTAATATTAATATAGCCTCCCAATCTAAACTGACTCTCTTATAGACAACATATAGTTGAATCTTGTTTTTTGTATGCATTATGCCAACCTCTATCTTTCAATTGGAAAGTTTAAGCTTTTTGCATTTAAAGTAATACTAATTAGAAGGACTTACTCCAGTCATTTTTATACTTGTTTCTGTACATCTTACATATTTCTGTCCTTATTTCCTCCATTACTACCTTCAGTTTTATTTACTTGATATTTTTATGATGAATCATTTTGTTTTCCTTCTCATTTTCTATTGTGTATACTTTTAGATATTTATTTTTATGTGGTTATCTTGAGATTTAACACATGATATAAGCTTATCACAATCTAGTTCTAACTGACACCAAATTAACTTCAATAACATGTATAATTACTACATTATTAATTCTTATTATTAATAATAATTATTAATAATAATTACTATTGCTCTACCAATTGCAGACTCACATTTTCCAAGCACAGTAAAGTCATTTTGCTCAATCATCTAATTATTTTTATGTACTTATTTGGCTTCTCAATCAGTAACCTAGTTTTTCTATATTTTATAAATACTTTGTGTCTATTTATAACATTGACATCTTTTTAAATATTCGGAGCTTTATGCGTTATTATTGAGATATTCTTTCCACTGTGAAAATAAAGTTAAGTATCATATCAAGACTGTGAACTTTTAGGCTATGTGATTGACAATAGCAGAATATTTTGACTTACATCACACATGCTTTTCTACTTCCAAATTTCCTCTTTACTTTTTACCATAGGCCAGACAAGGAATGGACCATGTTCGCCTGATTTTCCAATAACACTAAGACCTAGGGCATATTTATCCCACATTCCAAAATTCAGGCAGTCCTAGGCTGTATATCAAGTCAATAAGTATTATTAAGTATGCATTTTTCAATTAGAAGAGGAAGATGCAGAGTTCTTGGAGGCCAGCATTAATTACTCACACCAACTTTAAATTTATGTTAGAGACAAAGTTTCACATCACCTTCTGAGCATCTGCAAAGGCCTTTGTGTTGGTGAGCTGTTAGTGACTGTAACAAACCACCCAATTCTAAGTGGCTGAGAACAACAAATACTTATTCTCATAGATGAATAGGCAGGGGGAGCTTTGCTTCAAGCTAGATTTTAGTGAGTCCAGGGCTGCTTCACATTTTTTTCATCCTCCTTGGTGGTGTCTGAAGAGGGCTGTAGTGGATTGAATTATGTCCACCCAAAACTCAATGCAGATTGAATTGTGTCCCCAAGTTTTACGTGTTAGAAATTTGGTCTCCAACGTGATTATTAAGAGGGTGGGAAATCCTATTATGGTAATTGAAGAGGTGATTAGATTGTAAGACCATGCCTTAGTGAATGGATTAAAAATGGTGGTCAGGGGCATGGTTCTGAGGGCTTTAAAAGAAGAGAGAGAAGAATCTGTCTCTCTCTCTCTGCTCTCTCTGCTTCCACCATCTGCAATGTGAGACCCTTGTGTCACTGTTGCCACCACCAGATGGACTTTGGACTTCACAGGCTCGGAAACTGTAAGAAATAAATTTTGTTTTCTTTATAAATGACCCACTTTCAGTATTTTGTTATAAGCAGCAGAAATAGACTAATACAAGGGCATTGTAAACTGTAAAATTTTTAGCAGTGGAGCAGTTTTCCCAGCCTACTTTCTGTGTGTACAAAGTTAAGGACCCAAAAGTCATTTATTTGTTTTTTGTTTGTTTTTACTATTTTAAACAGCATCAGTTCAGACTTACGGTGCTTTTGCTAAGAAGACCTATTGTCTCACTGGAAGTATTCACCAGAGACCGCCTCATCACGTCTACAGAACATATTAAGGGAGTGTTACGGCCATAACCTTGACTTAATCTTTATTCTGAGTCTATGTCTGAATGTCAGCACCCTGGTTTTGAAATTTCACTCACTGCAAACACTGGAAATCAGAAAAAGTTTTCATTTCCAGGCCAATAATTCTGCTGGCGAACTGGCCAATTCTTTCCTAAGCTTTTTTTCTTTGTGCTGCAGAACTTTATTAATATGCAACTAGATAAAGCTCATGATTTCAGTATCTACCTGGCTGCCCATCTTTTTGAAGAACAAGTGTACAATTTATTTAGGTTCATTTACTATATTGCATGTTACTTCAGGCAACAATTTTACCAAACATTTCAAAATTTCATGGGGTGATCAACTAATCCTGATTTGCCCAAGATTTTCTAGGATTAGCATGGAAAGTCCCACATTTCTTCTCTCAAACTTCTCAGTTCTGGGAAAACTGTGATAGTTGGCCACCCTACTACTACATAACACATAACATAATTTGCAATTTTTTTATGCATTCTATAAAAATTTTCTTGTATCTTATAACAGATTTCTCACCTCTGACTTCCCAGAAGTAAAGACAATACTACATGCTGTGGATTGAATATTCCTCCAAAACCCCATGAATCTTTTGTATTCCACAGTTTTTACACAGTTTTATTTTTTTATTTTTATTTTTTTTCCCATATACAAGGATACTTCAAAAAGTTTATGGAAAGATTTTCATTATCTTTATTTATTTATTTAGTATTTATTTATTTTGAATATTCATGAGATACAAAGCTAATTGTCACCCCTCCTGCCCATGACGTGAGGGCCATATTCATACTGGGGGCATACCCACTACCAGAAATTACTTTTGTACCCAATGTCCCCCACCTAATTATCCTCCAACCTCCCGCTCCCTCTTCCTTGCCCCCACTGCACTTTGTAGACCTAGGAATGTTCCCTCCCTCTGTTGGATCATGGGACTACTGTGGTCTTTCTTTCCTGCCTTCCTTTCTCTCTTAGCTCCCACATATGAGTGAGCACATGTGGTATTTATCACTCTGTGCTTTGCTTATTTCACTCAACTTATGTTTCTTCAGGTTCATCCATGTAGTTGCAAATGGGAGTATTTCATTCCCTTTTATGGCAGAGTAGTATTCCATGGTGTATATATACCATAGTTTCTTTATCCAATCATCCATAGATGAGCATTTAGGTTGGTTCCATATCTTGGCTATTGTAAACAGAGCTGTGATGAACACGGTAGTGCAGGTATCCCTTTAACATGATGATTTCCATTCCTCTGGGTATATACCCAGAAGAGGAATTGCTAGATCATATGGAAGATCTATCTGTAGTTGTTTAAGAAACCTCCATACTGTTTTCCATAGTGGTTGTCCTAATTTACAGTCCCACCAAGAGGGTAGGAGGGTTCCCTTCTCTCCACACACTCGCCAGCATTTGTTTTTCACTGTCTTTTTGATTATAGCCAGTCTAACTCGGGTGAGATGGTATCACAATGTAGTTTTAATTTGCATTTCCCTGATGACTAGTGATGTTGAGCATTTTTTCATGTACCTGCTGGTCATTTGTATGTCTTCCTTTGAAAAATGTCTATTCCGCTCCTTTGCCCATTTTTTAATTGGGTTATTTATTTTTTTACTGTATAATTGCTCGAGTTCTATTTATAGTCTGGATATTAAACTATTGTTGGATGCACAGTTAGCAAAAAGTTTCTCCCACTCTGTAGATTGTTGTTTCACTCTGTTGATTGATTCCTTTGCTGTGCAGAATCTTTTTAATTTGATATAGTCCCATTTGTTTATTTTTTCTTTTGCTGCTTGTGCTTTCAGGCTCATGTTCATAAAGCCTGTGCCCAGACCTAGTTGCTGAAGTGTTTCACCTATATTTTGCCTTAGTATTTTTACAGTTTCAGGTCTTATATTTAAGTGTTTAATCCATTTTGACTTGATTTTAGTGTATGATGAGAAATGCATATCTAGTTTCATTTCCACATATGGATATTCAGTTTTCCCAACACCACTTGTTGAACAGGCATTCTTTTCCCCAATGTAGATTTTTGTTGCCTTTGTCCAATATCAGATGGCTATAAGCCTGAGGCGTGATTTCTGGGTTGTCAATTCTACACCACTGGTCTGAATGTCTATTTTTATACCAGTACAATGCTGTTTTATGATATGTTTATAGTATAATTTGAAGGTAGTGTTATGTCTCCGGCTTTATTTTTTTTCCCTCAGGATTGCTTTGGTTATTTGGGGTCATTTTTTTTTCCATATGAAAGGTAAGACTGTTTTTTCCATTTCTGTGAAGAATTTCATTGGTATTTTGATGGGTATTGCATTGACTCTGTAGATCACTTTGGGTAGTATAGACATTTTCACAATGTTAATTCTTCCAATCAAAGAGCATGGAATAGATTTCTATCTTTTTGTGTCTTCTTTAATTTCTTTCAGAAGTGGTTTGTAGTTCTCATTGTAGAGGTCTTTCACCTCCTTGGTTAAATTGGTCACTAGGTATCTTATATATTTTTTGTGACAATTGTAAATGGGCTTACTTTCTTTATTTCTCTTTCTGTTAATTCATTATTTGAGTATATAAATGCTACTGATTTGGGGGCATTTATTTTGTATCCTGCAATGTTACTGAAGTTATTAACCATCTCTAGGATTTTTCTTTTTGATGGAGACTTTAGGTTTTATATATATAGTATCATGTCTTCTGCAAATAAAGAGAGTTTGACTTTATCTTTTCCAATCTGGATTCTCCTTATTTCTTTCTCTTGCCTGATTGCTCTGGCTAGTACGTCAAGTATCATATTAAATAGAAGTGGTGAGAGTGGGCATCTTTGTCTTGTTCCTGTTCTTAAGGAAAAGACCTTCAGTTTTTCCGCATTTGGAATGATACTGGAGGTGGGCTTGTCATAAATGGCTTTTACTGTGTTAAGATATTTTCCTTATATACATAATTGGTTGAGAGTCTTTAACGTGAAGGGATGTTGAATTTTGTCAAATGCTTTTTCAGCATCTATTAAGATAATCATATAGTCTTTGTCCTTGAGTTTGTTGATGTGATGTGTCACATTTATTGACTTTTGTATGTTGAACCATCCTTACATCCCTGGGATGAATCCCACTTGATTGTAGTGTATAATTTTTTTAATATGTTGCTGTATTCTGATTGCTAAAATTTTGTTGAGGATTTTAGCATCATGGTTCATCAGAGATATTGGCCTATAATTTTCTTTTGTTGTTTTGTCTTTATCTGGTTTTGGTATCAGAGTTACATTGGCCTCATAGAATGCATTCACAATGAATCTTGATCACCACTGTATAGTGTTGAGGGTGGGAAATCAGACTGTGGCAGTATTGAAAGATGAGGTTTTTAAGAGTTGATTGGTTCATGACAACTATGCCTTCATGAATGGATTTATCCATTTCTGGAGTAATTTCTTGTTAATTATTCAATGGGTGGGCACAGGAGTGGCACCCGTGGCTTTATAAGAGCAAGTGAGCACATTAACTCTCTCTTGTTCATGCCATTCTTTCCATGTGATACCCTGTGTTGCCACAGGACTCTGTAGAGAGCCCCAACCAAGAAGAAGTTTCTCGCCAGATATGCCCTCTGGACCTTGGACTTCCCAGCCTCTAAAACTGTAATAAGTTTTCCTTTCTTTATAAATTACCTAGTTTCAAGTATTTAGTTATAAGTGACAGAAAACAGACTAATACACTATATATGCACTCATACATATATTACTTACTATGTATAAAATTATTGGCATTATCACTTTCATCCATTTTCTTTATCAGTATAGTAATGCATTTCCAAACTTAGTTGCCTAAAATAACAATAATTTATTATTGCTCACATGCATCAGTGGTTGACTGATTGAGACGGGGCTGATCTGGGGAATCTCTTGTCCACATGTTTCTAAGCCTCCTTGGACCAGTGAGCTAGTCTTGATACATTCTTTTCATGGCCATGGCTGAGGCACAAGAACAAACCCAACTATATCAGCACAGTTCAAGCTTCTGTTTTCTTTATATCTGCAGATATTCCATTGGCTGAAATAAATCAAGTAGTCAAGCCTAAAATCAACAACCAGGGAAATATATTGCACTTTTAATGGGAGGGAAGACTACTACTGCAAATAAGTATATTGTTTTCTAAGTATCCGTTTTTATATTTGGTACCTATGAAGTTTAAGTTCTATTAAACAAATAATTTCATGCTATCTAATGAGGTCAAGTCACTAGCTGGAGGATTTTGTTTACAAAGTCAGAATACCATCAGTAAGTAAGGGGCACACAAAAAGATTACAAATTTAGAAGAAGGAGAGACCCAACTATAAAAGTCAGTGATATAATCAAGAAAAAACAGAGTTATAATCATGGAATTGAAGAATTCTAGGAGAATAAAAAGAGGAGGGAGCTGAAAAAAGAACCAGCTGATACTTGTCCAACCTGTGCAACTATTAACTTTTTTTATTTTTGCTGTCAAATACAATCTTTCTTCTAAGTGGGTTGCATCCAGAATTTTTTTTTCTTAGTGTTTCTTTCCCTATTTTCCCACAGGAATATTCACTATTTTATTAAAGATTTTTACAAAAAATTAAAATGCATCTTTCTTATCATAAAGTTAGTTTATGGTCACTATGGAAAATAAAAATAATTAGAAAGGGTTAAAAAGAAATCCAGAATCCTTCAACCTGCACATAATCATTCTTAACATGATACAGCATATTCCTATATGCTATGTTTATTTGCCATAAATGTGACAAAAATCCTATGTAAAATTGAAAATATTATTTGTTGACTTCACTCCATGCAAAAATAGTTTCTACTCAAATTACCTCTTTATTCTACGGCTTGCAAACATGTTCATATGCATAGCTTCCATCTCAAACTCCTGTACCACGCAGGTTTTCTTTTGCTTTTGCTTTCTCGAATTGAAATAGGGTATTCTTTTTCTGTGTGCTTGGCTTCTGACATTCAAAAGAGAAGGAATTCATAAAAAGAGAAATTATAATACACAATCCTATACAAACTAAATGCAAAACACTATACAAAAATGCAAAACTATATGAATTGTTGCTAGGGCTTTTTTCCTGGCTTGGACCTGCCTGAAGCACTCTGATTATTGGGACTCTTTTGCAACAGTGATGCACTGCTGATGATATGATGATCCTCACTTCCCCGGGCCCACACTTCACCCACAACCACAAAGATTTCCTGCCAAATTGCTGCTGTTGCAGACTAGAAATGGACTTAGGAAGTTTATTAGTTCAAGGGTTGTCAGTCTCTGGATGTTCTGGTATTGAATGTTGCCATCATGTCAGATGTCATACCTGCCCAGATGTTAGGCTGAATTTCTCAGTGCACTCATATTTTGATCCAGGGAGCAGACTTTCTTGTAAAGGAGTTCATTATTTAAAGAGGCATAGGGCTGACCCTGTGGCTCACTTGGGAGAGTGTGGCGCTGGGAGCGCCGAGGCCACGGGTTTGGATCCCATATAGGGATGGCCGGTGCGCTCACTGGCTGAGCGCAGTGCGGGCGACACCAAGCCAAGGGTTGCGATCCCCTTACTGGTCACAAAAAAAATAAATAAATAAATAAAAGGCATAAACTGTGCCTTTCTAATAGAGCAGACTCCTAAACCTTATAATTAGTAGAAATTCCTCGTGGAGTATGGCAACAGAATTTCAAATCCTGCTTCATGGTGTGTTGAGTGGTTGGATCTTCTTAAATATTCTGTATCTTCATAAATATTTTGGTTAAATGTTGGAAGAATTTGTTTTAGTGAGGCCATTCAGCAGTATTTTAAGCAAAAAATAATCAAATTAATTATTTTTTTCTTTATTTATTGGAGCTTCATTTAATTTTGACTTCTCTCAAAAATATAATCGTAACTCCTGTCCACACTTTAAAAACTGACAAAAGGACCATAGTGAGAAGCAGGAGTTCCTGACACATTTTTTCAAGCCTACAAACCTCTCCTCACAGGAAACAACTTCCAATTCTTCCAATCATTTCTTTAAATATTTATCTCAATTTTTGAAAAATAATGTACTATGCTACTTTTTCTCAATATATCTATTAAGGATAAAAACTTGATAATTTTATCAAATTATCTATTGATAATCTATCTGTTATGCATTTAACCTTCCCCGAGTTATCATATTCTCTTTACTTGAATTAATAAATAGTGTTTATATTATTATGATGGTTATGTAAATACTGTTCAGAGCCAAGTAGTAGTCTATGACCATTCTTTATTTTACACTTTCTTATTTTATTCTTCATTTACTATTTGTTTGTTTGTTTTACTTTTGCAGCTGATGGTTTCAATGATCATTCCAATGATGCACACCTGTCATTGTTCATTCTCTTTTCAATACGTCTGACTTTGCTATTTCTCCCACCAGAAGGTTGAGTCAATTTGCCTACCAAATGACTTGGGGCTGAACTCTGACTTGTTTTGACCAATGAGATATGAAGGAAAATGCATTGTTCTACTTCCTAGACAAGGCCTTCAGAGTCATTGTAGTTTTTGCTTTGCCCCCTCAGAATTAGGAGGCAACATGATGTGAGGAAGCCCATATGAAAGATCACAAGGAGAGAGAGGCCCAGCCCTTAGAAGACCTTACATCCAAAAGCAAAAACATAAATGAGATCATGGAAGGCCAGCAGAAGAACTGTCCCTGACATGAGAAGTAATAATTCATTGCTGCTTCATGTAAATTGTGCATCCCACAGAAATAATGGAATTGATATACAAAGAGAATGTAGAATAACCTTAGAAGATAGTACTCAATGGAAAAAAAATATGAAGCAGAGTAAGATATATCAGTCTTTGGCATTATCATTAATAAAATACATGTATTCAAAATAATATCAATTTTACACAGTTATTACAGATACAAATAATACATAACAAACATATCAAGTGATTTCCAATGGTGGGAGAGGAAATAATGTGTGGCATAGAGATAAAAGGGAATAAAAAATTAAGAGTGAGAATTTGCAAGCACCAATGGCAATGATGGTCCTGAAATGAGAAGTATGATAAACTCTGCCCCTGAAGCACTCCCTCCCCACAAACCCACCTCATCTGCCACCAACCCACCCAGACTCATTAGATCAAAAGCTCATTAGTTGTGCCCTGGCATTCTTATTATTTTAAAGCTCCCCAGACCATGTTAATATGATAGGCAGTCATGGTAACCATTGATCCGGTGTAGTAAAGGTTATTTTCTAAATTATAATTTATTTATTCATTGACATATTCATTAATTCATTCATTCACTTACTTCCTTTGTTTTTCTGGGATTTTTCTGGAATCTTCTACCTCCACTTTTGCTCTCATCTCGAGACTTACAACCCATTCCAGGACTTCTTGTTGTTACTGTGTTCAGTCAATTACATCATTTTTTAATCTCTTCAAAATTAAGAGAAGTCTAGGAAGTAGAACAATGTAATTTCCTTATCTGGTTTACTAACTTATTTTTGTGGAGTATGTTCTTGAGTACCTTAGTAAGAAAGAGTGCATGAGAGGTAAATTTTATGAACCTTTTCATGCTTAAAAATGCCTTCCTCTGCTTTTATACTTGCTTCATAGTTTTGCTGGAAATAAATTTGTGAGCTGAAAATTAATCTGTGCTCTCTAGGCTCTCATTTTTTGTCTTTATATGAAAGTAAATTTTGTTTTTTTGTTTAATTATTTCACCTGCACCTCTACCCTTAGCAACCAAAACCAGGAACTTTTTTATTTTAGTGACCTAGCTTTTAGATGGTTCATTTAGATTTATATTTCTTAGCCCCCTCCCCCCCAGGAAAACTTTTTATTATCATTTGTTATTGATGTCTAGACTAATGTACTATGGTCAAAGAATATAATCTGTATAATTTGAATTATTTGACATTTATTGAGACTTGATTTTCAGACTAGCACATATAATATTTGCTTTACATGTGCTCCAAATAATGTATATTCTATGATTGTTGGGTGAAATATTTTTTATATGCCATTAAGTCAAGATCATTACAATGTTTCTCACATCTTTTATACACTTACTGATTTTTTTTGTTGACTTGTTTCATTAGTTACTAAGGGAGATAACTTAAAATCAAGTATTATGATTGTGGATTTAATTATTTTAATTTCTTAATGTAATTTAAGAACATTATTGAGACACACAAATTAAAATCATATACTTTTCTAATGAATTGAATCTTTTTATCATTATGAAGCAGCTCTTTTTATTTCTAGTAATGCTTTTTTCAATAAAGAGTATTTTGAATGTCATCAATGTACTTAAAACTGCTTTCTTTTGGTTAGCATTTTCACGTCTATATCTAAATGCTACATTAAATATCTTTATATTACTATATTTCAGAATTCTTATAAATAGCACATGATAGAATTTTATTTTTGAATCAAATATCATATTTTAATTGAACTATGCTATACATTAAAATTAAATATGACTGCTGCAATATTTCTACTTAATTCTACCTTTTAATTTGTATGCTTTGTCCTCACTGTGCTTTTCCCCGTTCTTACCTTCTGTAGAATCGAATGCATATTTTATTATCATCCATTTTTCCCTTTCTACCAACACAACATTTATATATTTTACTTCTGTTCTTCAATTGCTCACCATAGTGAAAAGGATGGAGTTAAACAGCTAACCTCTACTTCGTTCCCTCCCAGATTACGGGAAGAATGCCTCTGGGGGGAAAGAAAACAGGGCAGATGACCTCATCCAATTTCCTGATCAACAAGAGAACTGGAGTTGTAGCTAAATAGACTAATGATACTTACAAGGAGGTAAGTCTTTATCTATGGAACGTGTAAAATAAGAATCCCAGGCTAAAGAATCTTGTATAGTAATAAACCTTTTAGAATCTATGGATTTATGAAGCATTGTTGTCTAAGAATATATCACATAAGCTGGAGATATGAAATAAATTTATTTTATAGAAAGGACACTTCCAGCTGTGTGAGGCAATAACTTATGTACCTCATTTAGAGAACTCCTCCACGCTGGGCCAGGGGCTGGGTGTCCCACAAGAGAAGGAGTGATTCGAGGAGCTACCTTTATGCTCAAACTTCTCCCTGCTTTTTTAGCCTCTTGATCACCTCTGTCCTTGAAATAATTTGTAAAGCTTGGAATGGGCATGAGTTTATTTGAAAATCCGATATTCTGTATTAGCTCATCTGGATTTCAACATGCACCCACTACTTCTCAAAGTCTAACTTTAATCAAAATCTTTCCTCTCCCACTCATTGGAATAAGTACTTTAAAATACTGAAATAGTTTATTTCCTACACTATTTCTGTACTATTTTATGTACTATTTCTGTATTTACGTGTCTGATTTATAATCCGTAATGTTTCTTTGCTTGTTTATTGAGTAGTTTTGCATAGTTCATGTTAATTTGTTGTGTTATTTTCCATATATTTATGATTTTGTTTTTGTTCTTTGATACTTCTTGCCTCTCAAATCCTCTGTTTGGGAGGAATTTCCTTTAGCCTGACATATATCTTTTATAATTTCCTTTAGTATAGTTCTCTGGGTGGTGAACTCTAGGTTGTTATTTGTTTGAAATGTATTTCTTTACTCTAAATTTAAAATACATACTTCATTGGGTATACCATTTCAGATTAATTTTTTAAAAATAGAAATGCTCATTTTACTCTCTTCTGTGATATATATATTACAGAAAAGAGGAATAGATACTATAACTTGTCATAGTGTCTCTGTGCCTCTATTTTCTCTTCTGTATTTTCTTTATTCTTCTCTCTCTGTTTGCATTCTTCAATAATGCTCCTCAAATCTCATTTAATTGTGTCTAATCTGTAGTTTGTTATTTTAGTTATTGTATTTTTCACTTCTAGAATTTCTATTTGTTTTCCAAATTGGCATATAACACTTTATAGTTTCTTGCTCTTTGCAAACATGTTCAAGATTTTCCCTGTCTCTTTGAAAGTATTAAGTCTCATTATTTCATAGTCTGTCTGAAAATTTTAGTACCTCATGTTTTTGTGCTATTTATTTGTTGTTTTACTGATTTTCACTCATTGTATCTTATTCCCTTGAATACCTAGCTATTTTGAGCTTTGCAAAAATTTATATATGAGATAATTTGAGGCCTAGGCTAACAGAACATTTTCCCAGAGAGGGGTTTCATTAGGTTTATGTGAGATCCTATGGACACTACAGAACCAGGAAACAATTTAGTCCAATTATAACATGTTAAGGTCACTGGACCACTCAGGTGACAGAAACTTGGGCTGCTATTATTGGGGTTCTGATACTTCCAGTTGACCTTTATCATGAAGTTGTAGCTGAGCAGAGTCCCAGTTTAAAGTGAGGAAGGTTACCAGACTCTTCATCTTGTGCAAATCCTAGGTTTGGTCTCTTATCTTTTTTCCCTTTAAGCTGCCAAAACACAGCTCAATTTCATAGCTGTTTGCTCTAGATAGGCAAATGCCTACTGGGCAAAGATAGTTTACAATACTGGTTTTGAATATCTGGATTATTGTCTTTCCTAGAATTTGAACAGATTAAAGCAATATTTAGTTATCATTTCTGTTATTCATTTTTAATAGTGGTTATATAGCTCATAGAATTTTTATATAAAAAGAAATGGAAATCATGGATTTGTGTAACTTTTTTTCTATTATTTCTTTTGGTAGTTCTTGTCTAATGAAACTGTATTTATTGGTGCTGCTCTATTAAAGTAAAACAAGAATATGCCAATGACAATAAATAATGACAAAATTTCCTATATAAGAGTCATTTTATACATAGAAATGCCAAGTAATTGTTGCAAGCTGGCATGACTGACTCTATCTTTGTCCCAGTTGTGAAAACAGCTAAATTCATTTCTGCACTCTATAGGTCTGTGGTCACAAGCCTGTTCCTGTGTTAGCAAGAAAACCACAGACTGCCAGCTCTTTCCTGTATAGATGAGAAACAGAGCTGCTCTCTAAAGCAGACCCCTCTTCACGTAACCACACTTCTTGCCCTTGCACCCAGGTGTGATAAAGACCCTTCTCCAAAAAGCCTTTTTACCTAGTTTTAACTCACAACCACAGTAACCTACTTAACCATCTGTTAGAAGACCCCCAATTTAGGAAACTCTGCCTGGAGACAGGCAGAAGAGCCAATAAAAATGGCTTAACCTGCTTATTTTGGCTTCTGTAAACCAGCTTGCTTGCTCTTGCAGAACATCCTGTATGCCAGACAGGATACGGTTTTTGCCTTTATAAACCCTTCCCTAATGAGGCTGGGGGCTGCTCTCTGACCAGGCTTTCTGGGGAGATGGCTGGCTGGCCAAGAATTAAAATCCCTAATTCCTGACTTTAGCAGTGAGTGTCTGTCGTTATTCACTTGGGGCATGTGCCATAGAACATAATCACTAATGAACAATCATTATTAGACTTATTTAATTCAGTTCTAAAAATTATCAAAGTAAAAAATTCACAATTTCATTGTATTAACTCTATCCAAGACTATACTATAAAATTATGCCTAAACTTTATTAAACAGTAAACTTTATCTTTGTAGAAAATTATTAATGTCCACAGGTATATAACCTCTTCCTTAAAATAAGTAATTGTTTTCCCTGAAGAAAACTGTGATACAAAATATAAAGAACCGAATAACTTGACCATTTTATGAAACAGAGTTAAAATATCATGTCCACCCCCAAACTTGTCTTTCCCTTGAGTTTCAGATATTCCAAAATACATAGTTATTTGAGTAAGGTGGGCAGTTGGTGAGGTTGGTGGTTAAGGAGGATTCATAATATCTAACCCAACTTTCACCTTTTCACTTTCTAATTTACTGTTAGGCAGATGTTAAGCATGTAAGATAAATCATCCAGTTATATTATCGAGCACCAGCTTGTTACTTGTAAAATTATACTTTTCTTATTTGATTGAAGTTATGTATAATATGTCTGAATATTCAGAATGGTCCTGAAATAACTTGTAAGTTTATATTCTAGAAAAACAAAATATAAGTAAAAAATTATGTCATTATCTAATTTTATTAATCCTCAACTAGCTGGCATATGTCCTTCTCAATTCAAAAAGCAAATTAATGTGCTAATGACTCATAAATCAGAATTCATAAATTTTATATTAATGGAGAAGTATTTTACATTTATTTAGGAAGACATACATAATTAGGAAAGTTGTGGACTTTATTCTAAAATAACTTTCTTATGAGACATTAAACTCTGAGATTTTATCCTGCAATATTATATATCCATAAGATATTTTCATGTCACAAAACTGTATCTTTCTTTATATCATGCCAAATTTTAATCGCTTTCTTAATACAATTCAAGTTTCTTCCCTGTTATAGTTTTCAGAAGCAAAAGCCAGTCACTGCTAAAGTATAGCCAAGAGTTATTTGTATGCTTATGGGGTAAGTGGGGGTAGTGGGGGTAGAAAGGCATTTTTAGACGTAGAAAGGGACTAAGTTTTCTGCTTTCTAAATGATTTGTGTGTTTAAAGTATTTCACCCTAGCGCCTGAAACTTCTGTGTCTATTTTCTGCCTTATATTTAGTCCTTCCATTATATGAGATGACAATTGTCATGAATGTTTAAGTCAGCTTGATTGAGGATTTTACTGTGCACACAACACATTCAATTATGATAATCTTATACTTTAAGATCATATCGTCAATATTAAATTACTATTGACCCATGATAAATAGTAACTAAAACTAGAAGTTGAAGTAATTCTTTTTAACTACTAAGTTTAGATTGGTTAAAGATTAAAATTGTGAAAATTATAGAAAAATATTACATTACTGTTTTAATTTTTCTAGTAAAGATAGCATACAGGAGTCTTTATATCCAAAATGAAAGGATCTAAATTAATAAAGTTTAAATATATTGATTTTATTGTGCTCAGTGTTTAGGACAATGTCCAAAGCTTGTGATCACTGAACAAATATGAATTAACTGAATGGCCATTGCTTTGTTGAATTCAGCTAATGTATAATAATTTCATCTAAATCATATTTAACTCAAAATAAATCATTCAAAAATAAAATCTATTTTTGTAAGAAATTATATCTCCCCTTTCAGATGACTATCAGCAGCATTCTATATGTATTGAAGGATGTTTTACCTGTCTACTTCAAGAAAAGAAAAAATTACAAATTAAAAGTCATAATGGAATTCAGACTCATTTACTGCTATTTTTTTCACTCAGAGGAAAGGAATCAGGATATAATATAGAAGAGCACAGACAAAAACATGAAATGTACCAGAGCTGATGCAAAGTATTTATGCAAAACTATCAGCTTCAGAAAGATGACTAGTAAACTGTTAAATTGTTGCATTCTGAACTGCAGGAAAGTCAGCAGGGAGCTTGGCAATAGAGAAAAATAAAATTCTCTCAATATACATACCTCTCCTGCTGCTGCCAACACCGTGAGGCTACTGCCTGCAGCCCATTGGCCTTGTGTGGTCAAGTGGATGAAACAGAACAATATCAGAGAATACCGCTCCTGTGTTCTAATAAGTATCTGGCAAGGCCTAGCTCCTTTTTTCAGGTGTTGTGCTCTGTTGCATGTGATAGAATCTTTCCTGAGATAATCTAATTTGTGAAAAAAACAAAAAGTCAACCTCAGCTCTTGAGCCACAACACAGAATCAACAAAAGCTTATTCTCACTACTTTTAAATATTCATGAATCCCTAATAGTTGCAGGCAGTGGGGAAACTAAGCTGGCCAAGAGAGGAATGCTGTCCCTGTGTTAATGTGATAAGAAATGGTATGAAAGACTCATGGTATTAAACATTTCAGCTGTATCATATTAGTACTGTGTTATAGACCTTACTTTTCTCTAGCACAATACAGAATTCATTATTATGTTAAGACAATCCTCCTAAGAGATATTTGGAAAAAGAGCTAATTGGATAGGAGATCTAAAATGCATTGTGATGTCAACATTTTCTTCACAATGTATCTTTAAAACTCTCCCCCAAATCAAAATATGTCTGAAAATGTATGGTTTACAGTGTCGTCTGAATATGTGATAAAGTAATTTTGTAGAAAATTCATATTACTTCTTATTCTTGCACAAATATTTTCTATAGGCAGAAGTGCAGGTGTATGTGCACATGGATGCATTTGTTGTATGTGTGTGTAAGTAATATGACTGTCTACATGGTGTGTAAGTAATATGACTGTGTATATGTTTGAAGGTGTGTACGGAGTGTGTGTGGAGGTATGTCTATGTGTGCTTACACAGCAGGCAGTAACCATAGAATTAGATTGGCAAAGAATCTATAAAATTACGTAAGATGTCCACCTTCTAATTTTCTGAATGACTTATGAAGAAATTCACATGACAATATACTTATTTCAGAATTTCTACTCTTTTTTTTGGAAAAATAGACAAATTTTAAAATAATATATTATCAAATCGACATTTTATATCTATATGCAAAATTGTCTAAAATGTTTCATCCATAAAATGGCTCAGCTACCGAATTTGAACATATAGAATAAAGAAATTACTTTACCTATTTAATTATTTAATTTTGGAAGAAAATAAATTGTTCTACCTTGCCATTAGTTAGATATTTATTGTCATGACCTTAACTTCTCTAAGCCTAGTTTCCCCATATATAAAATGAGAGGTTTTCAGCATGAGGTGGACCCTAACCTGACATATCCCCGTACTCCAAATGTGCACGACTCCAATAGAATAATTCTAACTTTGCAAATTGTACAAGTCAACCAAATCTGAATTCACATAAATTAATTCTATTTTAGTTTATTAAAATACTTCATTGAACTCTTAAAATATGATATTACACTGCTGTCAATGGTTTCATTTTTTTTTGATGGTGTAATAAAATAATTGGTGGAAATTTGTTAAAATTTAATCCAAATCGAAAGCCACCAATCTCTAAGCATGAAATATTTATTTCATTGTTGTGTCTATTTTTCCTAGCAGGCCCACAGAAATTTGTAATCCTATGTATACCTGAAATTCCTTTGGCAATAAAATGTCTTTTTTTATTCAGCAAACACTCTGCGGAATGAGTTTGACACACCAGAGAGCACTTCTATCCATTCCCAGAAGAAAGTCAGCATGTTCCTCAAGACTTTATGATCCTCATATTATTTGCTATTGAGCAGGCAATAGCAAGAAGCTATTCTGAAATCTAACATGTGTTTTAGATTGTTTTTTCCTCACTAGACTAAAGGTATGAATAGGAAACCCAAATTTCTGCATTTATAGATTTTGCAGAGTATATTCAGATTATAATATAGAAAACCTGAAATCCATCTGCTGTTTACTTAAGACATTATAGAAAGAGTTTGTTCAGGCTTAGAGTTACTAAAATATTAAGTTTGCTTTGCAGCCTGAGAAAAATAGAATTTTTACCATCTTAGAATACGGGGAGAATATCTTGAATGCTTTGTCCTCTTTCATAGCTATTAAGCTTATAACTCATGTAGTATGAATTAAGAATCTGAAGAGAATGAGCAATTAAGACATTCTTCTTTAAAAAATCAGGTACAATCAGAAAGACAGTGAACAGTCCCAGTTATTGCTATTTGTTGTAAATATCTTATCTATATATGTGTGTATACATATATAATATTATACACAGTTTGTGTAAATATGTATATGTATCATGCATGTGTGTCTATCTATACATACATATATAATATTTACTGGGAACATGCTCAGTAGCTGCACTCTCAGGGATATACATTAGATGAGAATAAAGCTGTTTTTTAAGAAGTCATGTCTTTATTGGTTTATAATGCAATGGATATTTGGAATAAATGATTCCCAAATCAAGTCATAAACATAAAATCTGGAACAAAAAAATGGAAGATATCAAATGTATAAATGTTTTCCTACCACATATTAATGACAGCAGGTTGTTAGCAGTGCTGGCTCTGGAGCCAGTTTACCTGGATTTAAATTCCAGTTGCACCATTTATCAGCTGAGAAATCTTAGATAAGCTAGTTAAGCTTTCTGTTGACTGACTGATACCTCTGTCTTTCTTGGGCTCAAGGGAAGACTACATTTCTACATCTCTTATACATGGGAGGGGATGTGATGAGTTGGGGCAAACGAGTTACAAGTGGAAGAGATGTATGTAGAGCTGGGTCAAGGCCTTTCATTGCTGGTATGAGTTCTTCATGTTTCTCCTTCCTTCCACAGTGATCCTGAAAGCTAAGAGTGAGGATTGAGGCGTCTCTAACAATGAAGCCTCCATCAGCCTGGTCCTTGAGTGAGAGTATATAGAGATCAAAAATGGATATGTAATATGAGTAAAAAATAAACCCTTGTTGTGGTAAGCTGCTGAGAGTTTGGAACTAATTCGTTACTCCAGCATAACTTTGCCTAATATGGCCAATATACTCACTGTGTCTCAGGTCCCTAATCTATAACTGGGATAGTAACAGTACTAGTTACTTTGATGATTGTCAGCAAGATTTTATTAAAGCAAGATATCGACACAGTTTTGTAATTCATATTAATAGTAATAATTTATACATCCTCTTATTTAATAGACTTTAAATTCTAGAACATTCCACCTTTACCAACACTGAGTTCACATTTTCTGCAATGCCTACCATCTCAAATTAATAAAACAAAGTCTCAAAATCTGCCTTAATATAAAATAGCTCTACTAGGATATATAATTTTTTTGTCACATAAAATATTGAATGTTGACAGGAATATCCCAGTTGCTAATTTATAGATGATGTCTTTGATTTTTAGAATCAATTCTTTTTTAAAATTATACATAAGGAAATATAAGCTAGGTAATAGAAAGGAATGCAGAAAGGTAGAGAGAGATAATAGTGAAGAGCAATAGACGCTGGAGAACAAAAGATTACCACAGGGTTCTTCTGTAATGCACTGATTATAGCTTTATCTATCAAGCTTTGGAATTTAAGACCACTTGAATTCATCTTCAACCCTAGGAGTAAAATAAGAACTTTCTTTCTTGCTTCAGAAATTTTTAAGCTCTTTAGAGACACACTTTTTACTTAATCCACATGACATCAGAGAAAGGTATTATTGTCTGTACTTTGCAGATAATAAAATTGTACCACGGACAATAGGAAGAATAAAAAACAGTCCCTGCCTACCCAAAGGCGTTTACTCTAATGGGGAAAGCAACTCTAAGGTCTTCATTTGCATGCAGTTGTTCATGTATTGCTTGCTCTCACATTTTAAACTAGAGTCAAATATGAAAAGAACAATTTCCCAAAGCAGAAAAAAAGAAACATCTCCCTCGAGGAGCAAAGAATTTTTACATTTTTGTCACTTTGCTAAACTCCAGAGAAGAATTTGACCAAAGAAGGAAAAAAAAAAAAAAAATAGATTGGCAGATCTCATGGGTGAACAGTCTCTGAACACCAGGAGGTCTATCCAGCAGAGATAAAAATGAGAAAATGATGCTTCCAATATACTTAATTTGGAAAAAAAAAAATTTTACATTTCTTCAATGAAAAAGTTAGCCACATTACATTTTAACTCTAGTAACAGAATATTAATTAAGTTGTTTATTTTTATATTAGGAAACTATATAACATATTATGGTCAGAGAACACATGTTAATATACATTATCATAACCTTTAATAATAAATAAAAAGTGTATGGAGGATATTACTTAAACAGGCAGATTTTCCTGTATCTAAAAATTTATCATCTATGCTGCTGGTGAAACTTAAAGATATTTTACGAATATTTAATAAATGATTAAAATCTAAAGGATTACTGCTTTCAGCTATTTAAAAGTTATTAATTGAACATTGACTATCTGCCTTGTCTTTGTTTACCACTTTCCATAAAGAGCTTGTTATTTAGTTAGGGAAAAGCAAGATAGAGCAAATATTCAAGGAAGTTATCAAACATTTGGGAAATAAATGGTATTCTTATTGTATACTAAGCTTTACAAAGTAATAAGAAAGACAATTAATTCCTGGAAAAAAGAAAAAAAAATGAAGTAAATTTTCTATTTTCAAAATTATTAACATTCCCATAAAATCAATAATAAATGTTATTTGGACCTATCATATCGGAAATAAATAAAAATAAATATTATACAGTAATTATTTCATTGTAGAGGAACTAGTACTCTCATACACCACCAGCACTATTGCAAATTACTAAAAAAATTTTGGATATTTATTAGAAACATACCAGGGAATCTTAAAATTTTTCATCCTGGTTGAACCATATATTCAATACTTAGTGATTTAGGCTAAATAATTGTCAGGTCAGCCGCCGGCTGACCCGAACAGCCCTAGCCCCGTTCCTTTTGGTGGGCGAGCGAATGGCCCGGATTCCTCTTTCCCTCCAGTCCCCTTTGGAAGGAGATGGGGGAAGAGAGCAGTGAAGAGAGGTGAGCACACCAATGGCCCCAAACAGCCAGGTTAAAGACACTCAGACGCGGCGGGGTTTCTGTCAGGCAATTCCGTTTAGTTTCGCACAAGCACTTGCTTTTAAAGGCAAATGGGGAGGGGAGGTTTTTTGATGTAATCTTATCAGCTTAAAGGTCAAGGGCATGCATCCTGTCTCAATGCCTAGCTATTGCAACCACACAGTGTTCACGAGCACGGAAGCGCACATTTGGCCAATAACGGCTAAGGCAAGGTTCCCACAGACACCCCCACCCTACTTCCTCCCAGTGCCCTCTTAGGCTGCCACATTAATATGCCCTTGTGGGCCCATAATGGCACCGCTTGTAATGTCACTTAAGGTGGCGTTAGTTTTTAAGGCCTGACAAATAATCATGAATATTTACAAATATGTAGATAAAAGAAGCTTCACTGAAAAGATATTTATATAAAATTTTGAAACAAGTAAAATATTTATATCCACATGATGAATCTATAAGAGTAAATCCTACTTTATCCAAAACTGACAGAAAAATATGTAAAGACACACAAAATGATCATAACTTCTTAAAAAACATAAATAAAATAATTTGAAAAATCTCTATGTTTAATAGAAACTCATCAGAATCAAAACTGATGTGGATGAAGACACTAAAAATGTGGAATGAAAAAAGTCACTTACTGGACTGTGAGGAATTAATCATGTTTTGGAAAAACTAAGCAGACAATATAGAAATTTTTAATTGAAGAAAAATGCACTGGCAAATGTACAAAAAGAGCAAGAATTATATAATGTACTGAAAATAAAAATAATTATGGTCTAATTTAAATGAAAATGAATAACGGGAAGAGGAAGAAAAGGGGGAAATTAAATTAATATTATTACAGGTAGCATTTATTGAAACTTACTCTCTGCTAAGAACTGTGATTAACACTTTAAATACATTTTCTTATTTATATGTACTACTACTCCAAGAGGTAGGTACATAAACTCTAATCCTGTTTTACAGGACCAAGCACAGAGGACTGGGTAAGTGAAGTTTCTGGAGGCAACCTGTCTCATTTCCTATTCAGCTGCTCCTCTCCTGGTCTCCTCTGTGATCAAGTTACACAGCCTCTTTATGCTTCATATTAAACTGACTGTTGTGAAAATTAAATGATTTAATATTCATATTGTTCTTACAACAATACCTGGCAAATGATAAGTGCTGAAAATTTGCAACTACTTTTATTAAATGGAAAAATTGAGTCTTCAAAATTGTAATACTCAAGGTACCACCAACAGTAAGTTACAGAATTGGGAAATGAACCTAAGTCTGTGTGATCACAATGTCTAGATTCATAAGCACCATGTTGTCCCCTTGTCTATACCCATAGGCTACAATGAAATGCCCTCTCATACTTTGGAAATATGGAAAAATGTCCTTTCCACTGATTTGATATGCAATCAGAGCAGACACATGAAAGTACTCTTCAGTGAAAGAGTGGCTCTTAGACCTCATGTTTTCCATACACTGAGAAAGGTTCTGTGTTTTTAAAGAAATCATGTGTTCATCAGCAGAGACCATCCAGCTTTCAAAACAAAAAAGGAGCATCCCAGAGGAAGTACGCATTTGGAAAACCACAGCAGTGCAAAGGGAATCAAAGCCAAATGGCTGCGAAGTATTCCATTTCCATTGGCTGAATCATTCCAGGCTTAGCCTGCTGTGAATAAATATCACATTCAGTTTACAATTTGATCCCTTTGACTTTCTGTACCAATCTTGTAAATATGGTTAATTTAACTTGACCATATAATTTTAGTATCTAAACCATAGTATGTTAAGAGTGCTATCAATGCCCTGGAAAACAGGCTAAAAACAGACTGTTCTGGGAAAATTGGGGCATGTAGTCAGACTAGGCTAGGTCAATATGGGTTAAGGCCTGAGATTTAAAAATACTTTCTCTATTCCCTCATTTTCTCCAAATTAGGTTTTGCAGCCTGTAGGACTGTATAGCTTACTACACTCAGGGTAATAGTGCCTGAATTATAGTGCCTGAATTAAAGTAATACTTAGGACGATTTAAATTATGGCTGTGTGATCTTGGATAAAGTACATAAAGCTTTAAGCTATAATTTCTCTATTTTTAAATTGGAAATAATTATGCCTATAGGCTATTGTGAGAATTCAACACAACTCACACATATATACTTACTATACACATGCACACACATATATACCTTAATCCAGTGAATGCTCAAAACTAGTAACTGTCATTTTCTCACTGTTCTAAAGCCACTATGAGGCCTGTTGTGAGGCAGGCAGCTGACTTTCCTCAGGCAACAGTACTCTGTTGCATTACATGCTTTCTTCAAACTTTTTCATCTGCTATGTTCCAAGAACAGTCAGTCCTCTATGTATTAATATGGTGAGAACAAAGCTATGTTCTTCACTTCCATCTTCCTCCAACAGATGGCATTAGTAGTTACTGGTTTCATAATAGTTTGAATGTAGAAATAAATAATGTGTTTGTAAGTATGAACATTTGTTTTATGTTAGAAGCACTGGCATATGTAGATTGCCTGACTTAGCACAGGCTATTCTGTACAAGACGGAGCAAGCATCCTTAGGGGCGAGAACTTGTCTCTTTAGAACAGAGGAGTTGGGGGATGCATAGAATTTGAGGACTTTGGGAGTGGAACTGGGAGGCCTAAGTATAGAAATGGATGGGCAGAATTACAGTGAAAGTACTCCCGAGTGACTGATTATGGAAGAGACCTAGGAGGAGCCTATAGTTAAAAGGTGAAAAGAAAAACAAGAAAATCCAGCAAAGAGAAAATAGAGCAGAGATATAAAGTACAAAACACAATCACACGTAGTGTCCCGGAAGTCAGGGAAAGTGGACTGTGAATGTGTAAATGACTTATAAGGAAAGCGACAGCAGCATCAAGTCTGGCTGCTTCTATGACATTGCTACCATTCTTTAGTGTCTGATGACTTCTTAAGAATGTGCCATTTATTTGCCCAAATCTGTTGGAGGCAAAACATAAGGCTGGTACAAGATTTCTAATATTTTGTGATAAACAGTAAGTGATAAGTAAAGACCTGCCCTTTTCACAAAAAAAAAAAAAAAAAAAAAAAAAAAAATTCACTGCTGCTTTGATTATGGTATTCAGGAGGTCAACTGTGGGCCATAGTGTAGCACCTCAAAAGCCATTGGAAGTGATGCAAATTCACAGGATCCATGGCTAGCCTAAAAGAGCTTCTCTTACATATTATGTGATTATGTGGAGATGGCACCAGGAATCAGTCGTGACCCAGAAATCCCACAGAAATGCTAAAATATTCACACTCACAGCTAGCAAGGATACCTGAGGTTTCACAGCTTTCTGACTGGTGTGTGTTGTATATAAAATGCCTTTTACAATTATTACTGAATAGTTTAACAAGCTCTAGCAGGACTCTGATAGACTCAGATTTTTTTCAAGAGGTATTAGAATATGGAAGTGGCAGGAACTGTGCTTTAATTTTTTTTTTAAGAAAGTATACATGAATATTCACATTTAGAATAAGGAAAATTATTCCTATAGAGAATATATGCCAAGCTTACGGCACATTCAAGGAATTTTTAATCCTTTTCATTTAGAGAAAATTACCATAAAAATGCTGCTTTCCACGTAAATTTCTCATTCTCTTTTTTCTCTCTAGCTTTCTTCTTTCCTTGGTCTATGTGAATTTTAAATTGCACAAAGTCTAAATTCTGTGTAGTAAAAAATATTTGTCTAGCAATGTTCATCTTATCTACATTTGTTTGACTCACTTTAAATCCCAAAGAACAAGTGAATATTTAAAATAAAGTTATAAATAAAACTATCCCATCAAAAGCCAATTATTAGTGATATTCCATTTAAATCTAGTTAATGAAAGATTTATTTATCCATAAGGAGAAGCTAACCACAAAAAAACTAAAATTATTGTTATTGCATTCTAAATTAAGTTGATATCAATTTGACCAGATTTAAATATTATCTACAATTAAAAAATGGTAGCCCTTTAGGATATTTATAATTTCATTATCTGGAAGCACATTATTTTCACCAAGTACATGTTTTATTACTATATAATTCTAAACCATTAAAAAAATGTCTGTTATAAAAATCCTTATTCTTTTCTTGATAACCCGAATGATTTGAAAAGAGAGAATATTCAATGTTTCATAATTATAACTGACAGACATTTTTATTGAGTCCATAATTAGTAAATTTTTCCAGATGTTTGGTATTTTTGAAATGGTTCTGTTATTACCAGATTCTAGGCATTGTTTATAATGTACACATATCCAATAGCCAAGATACGTGCTTACTTCAGTGATTATTACAATATCCCCAATACAAAGAAAAAAACTCACCAATGTTATAATAAACTACCTCAAATTTTCCCTGTCCAATCCTACATCTGCCACTTCCAGGCTGGGTGGCCTCAAACAACCTACTTACCCTCTGAAAGCCCCCGATCCCTCATCTGCTAAATGGGGTCATCATTCACTAGCAGAGACCTTGTGAAGATTAGTGAAAATGCCCACCATGTACCTGGCAAAAGTCAGGCACCCAGTAATTGGTAGCTGTTAGCAATAAATGAAATTGAGGTCAGAAACCTCTACTCTCTTCCTCAAAAGGTATCAAGAAAGAATCAGCTAGTCATCATACCTACACCACTATGAAAATGTTGACTTTTTACATCACTGACAAAGCCTTTCTTTGACCCTACAATATCCATTTAGCACTTTTCTATACTAGACACACTGAGATCGGAACAGTCGTGCAGTTTTTAACAATGCCACCGTAGCTTCACAGAATCAGATAAAAAGAGATTTTATAAAGCCAGGCAAAAGATCTGTTGATCTGTTTAAAAATACTACCTGAGCATACATTTTCATTAAACTTCCCCAAATGTAACACTTCAGTTTGTGAAAGTGAAGAATAGGTATCTGAAGAGATACAGGATCAGTGCCCTAAAACAAAATTTAAAACTCTTTCTTTCCTTCAATGGATTTGTTTTGGCCCTGACCTAATTTCTATGCTAATTTATAGGGTTTATGATTGCTTTATTCTCTGCACAGCCTGTATTTCTCTCTTCTTTCAAATCTCCCAGTGACTGTCTCCAGAGAGTAAGGGATATACATCATCAATAAACTGCATTTAGTTTAACTGTGCATTATTCAGCAACTTCTGATCCACTTTGTGGATTTTCCATGCCCTTCCTTTCTTCTCCTCAATCCCACCACCTTTCTTTTGATGATTTCACTGCTCATTATCACCTCTACCAGAAGTGAGAAGGAAGAATGTGAGGTTTAAGTGAGTCAAAAATGACTTTTAAAATCTATTTTGAGGATAAGGAGAGAAAGTTGAAAATGTTCACTAAAATTAGACCTTGGATTTTCTAATGACTTCAGCCAGCTATACTTATTTCTGTTAAAGTGAATGCTAATTGAATTCTGAAAATAAAGGGACCATTCTACTCTGTCATATCCCTTCCTTCTGGAATATATAGGGAAAGAGAAGAAATGTAAAATCTATTTACACAAAGTTTTCTGAAACATAAAAACAGTACTAATTAGAACAGACTGATGCTTACAAAAGTCCCATCTGTGAGTTGCACCATACAGTAGAAAATGTTTTAGAATTCAAGTTTCTATTATTGTTACTTAGTTTATTTGCACCCTCTTCATACAAGTACTATAAATATATATTTATTTACTAAATTAACTGTCCATTTTTTTAGCAAAAAAAACCAATATGCTGATTCCCTATTAGTCTCACAACTAATTTCTGAATTGTGTAGGAAAAATAAAATAGGATTTTTAAAGTTTGTCTGACATACATGAAAGATAATATGCCCAAATTAGAACTTGCTTAAAGAATTTGCAAATTTGAAAAATTAATAAAATAATATAAAATAAAGTAATTAAGTAGTGCTTTTGGTAATACCTAAGATCAAGGCTTTTGATCTTAACAATGATGGCAATAAAAAATACTGTTTTTCTAGGTTGTCCTCTAATATCAGAGATAATGCTAATGCCAAAATCTAGTACTATTCCATGAAATAGGAGTATTTTGAGAATTTGAATCCACTATAGGTCATTTCTCTTATTGTCAGCTGATATGTAAAATAAGGGCTAACTAGGTGATCCCTAAAATTACCTAGAATTTTGCAATACTTTCAAGTATATACACAAACATATACACAGAATAAATTTTAAAATTAAAAGTTAGGAAGACAATCCAATCTAGCCAAACACAGATAAGTTGTGTCTATGAATATTATGTATGTGTTTAAGAAGTAGTAATGGACTAAAGCAGCTTTTCCTTCCAAAAGGCATCATACAACAAATCTATGCCCTCAATGATTTTTTTTTTTTTTTTGATTGTAGGGAGTGATAAATGTTTGCTGAACTGAAATACATTTAAATGTATGTAGGCCTTAAATCCACCCATTCAGGTGAGAAAGGTGTACCAGAGTAGAAAGATCTCGTACTTTGGAGGCCACAGATCAGGGTCCAGTCTCCATAGACACTGGGCAAGCATGTAATGTATGGCTGTAAAATTGACATAATAGTAACTATATTATAAAACTGCTGTGAGGATAAAGTAAATAACACCTGGAAAGCATCCAGGAGCATGTTTGGAACATAGTTGAAATTCATGGTCATAGTTGAAATAAATGGTCATTTTATCATTTCTCAAATATTGTATTGGTTATATAAATGTAATTATCACTTATCCTTGATCACTGGATTGGAAAACGAATACATATAATATTTAATTATATATAGCTATATATTATAGTATATGTTTATATTACAGTTGTATATTTTTACACTGTTTACATTTACATATTACATATATATATACATATATAAAATATACATTATATACACACACATTTACATTCTATGTCATCAAAAGAGACTTCTAATTTTATATATTCTATTAACAGGACATAAAAATGAAATGGTCCTAAAATAAGGTAATAGTCTATATTTATTTGCAATCTTTAACTAGGACATGTGTGGGATTATGGTTCAAAAGTTTAAGTATCTGTATATATGTTAATGATATAAAACTTTGTGGATACAATACTATTATAAAAATACTTTAAATGTTACCACCAGAATTAATTGAAATACAAATAAAATTTACCTGGATAACATAGCACTTCAAAAGTTTTAAAAGTTTTAGAATATGTTTACTAAATGCACAAAGTTTGAAGATTGTATTCTGATGGATATATAAGCATATAGAGAGATATGTTTATAAAGAGATAAAACTATAAAGAGAGAACATTTGAAGTAAATGAAAAATATTATTAACCTCTAGTGATATAATGTAGTAAACAGTAAATTAACCTGAGTATCATCATGTAGTGTTTGTTAATGAGAGGTATTAAGTAAGCCATTTCATGAATATAGGTGCATGCAGTGTTGGGAGTGGTGAGGGAGGTGGTTATAGAAGATAAAAACAAAGAGGTATGATGATTTGTGTAAAGTCACACAGGAAATAAGCAACAACCCAAAGAATGGAATCCAAATTTGGCTCAGCTCAGTGTTCCATCTATTGGATCCTGTATTCCTCCTCTATATAAAAAATGGACTTGGGAGGCATATAATCTAACTATTCTTCGAGACTGACTTTTACAAAATACCTGGAATGCTGCCCAGAGCAATTGAGACATCTGAGAAGTTCATAAGTATTATTTTCAAGGGACTAATAATATAGAAGTTCACTAAACCATCTTTAGAAAGAAATATGTGACACCAGATAGCAGCTCACAGGGCTGGATTCATAAGAAACAGACATTTGGGAATGTTTTCACAATGCCCAGAAAGAGGGTTCCTGAGAAGAAAGAAAGGCTATTTGGTCTTTTTTACTTGCTAAGCCCAATCACAGCATAAACCTGTATGAGACCTCTGCTTAGATCTTCAAAGAGGAAAGATAATAACTAGTAACTCAGTTAACAGTTTCGAATGAGACAGGTAAGGTATTACCCAACATTGTGCCAAGATCTCCCAGTCTTGATGACAAATTTCCGTGCAGGGACTTTGAAATCACCATAGCAACTTAAAGCATAGGTAGTTATTATTGTCACTCCAAACATTATTTCCAGAATGTGTTCAATTCCTGTCTTTCAATTCACATGAATAGCCTTTGCTATAGTTCATGTGTTCATTCTTTTTAGAAAGACTCTAGAAAAATTATGGCTGAATGAAAGATTTAATTTCTTTTTAATTTAACAAAGAGAAGGAGCAGTAATAATTCTTTCCACAGGGAGTAGTTGGATATGGCCAGATCACTAAGATTCTGCTGGGATGGTCTGGGATGGGGTGGGGTGGGAAGCCACTTTAAAAAGGTATATCTGTACTAAAAGCATCCCCTGCAAAGTAGGGAAGGAGCTTAAGAACTTAAGAATCCAGGGGAAATTAAAGACAGTTGAGAAAATAATTATAGAAAGACAATGTCACTTCAGTTGGATTGTCTTCATAAACAATAGCTTCTGTGTAATGTCTTTACAAAGTGGAAAACTAAGAAAAGGGCTCGCTATGTTTTCAACAGCAAAAAAGGTGATGGTCTTAACCTGCAGGAGAGGACATGAGTTGTGAAGTGATAAACAGCCCACTGTTATTGCTATTTGTATAAATGTGGAATTAATTCACATTGCAGGTCCTCTGACTACTGACGGATTGCCTAAGTCTTGCCATGTGCCCCCAGCTTCTGGAAGCTATGGGTATTGCATGAAGACCTAAATTAAACACATTTCCGAAGCAGCTTGGTACTGATTTTTGGAATTGGATATGTTTCAACTACAGACCTCCAAGTAAATATTTACCAGTTATGGTAAAAGTTCAGCTCTAGGGCAGAACTGGCAGCTGAAGAAGAGGAGGTACATCTTATTTCCCTGATTGTGGTTTGTTTACTGGCTGTACAGTGTCCTTACACCCAAATGTGTGCCCGTCTGTGTATGTGTGCGTATGTGGGTTTACCACTTCATCATCAGCGCTCCAATTTCACTGTAAAGAGCTTGAAGGAATTGATGACCTAAGCCAGGCTCATATTATATGCCAGATTTGTATTATACAGAATTTTGTTTGTGAAGTCCATGTATAGCCCCATTTGCACAAAAAACAAGCTGTTACACACCAGGTGTTTTGACGTAGTGTGTTGTCAATATTTGGAACTCTGTCTCTAGGATTAGTGAAAATGAGAAGAAAACAGGAAGGGTCAGAAGGAAAGCAATTAGCTCAGCCAAGCAATTTATATCCTAGTGAGCATACTGTAGAAGAAGAAAATTAAAGTGGTCCCTGTGGAAAGCACAGGGAAGTCAGATATTTCTTTGACTCAAGAGCGAAACCTTTTTCTATTCTAGGTTCAGACACTGGTCATTCAGAGGCAAGGTATTATGTTCAGGGCAGTGCAGGGGATAGCTGGAAGCCTAGTGATGAAGAGAAACGTCTTCCCAAGGAAAGACGAATGGTCTTTTCTATTACTTGTATGGCAACCTGCAGATCAAAAAGTGTTTTACAGACAATGCACTGGAGTCTCCCACCAGCCCTGCTTTTATAAATGAGGAAAGAAAAGCCCAGGGTTTAGTTAGGTGACTCCATGTCACAAAGCTAGTTAGTGTCAGAGCCAGAGAGGCTATCCAAGCATTTTGCACCACATTCCTGCAGGATTCCTTTCTAAAGGACCACTTTCTCAGTAGGCATGGGGGCGGGGGCGGGGAGGAGAAAGAAGGAAAGAGTAATAATTTGAAAGTAACCTTTTTGTTTTTTTAATCTAGGCTTCAGTAAGCGTCCCACCCGCCCCCGTGCATCCCTTAGAGAATTATGTTAAAATTGCTTGCAGGCGAAGCCACTTCTGTTACAGCTCAATTGTTCCCACTTTTCCCTTTGGCTCTTTCCCTCGGCCAGAAGCCGCCACTGCCTCTGAAATAAGACCACACGGCAGACACCCACAGACACTTGCGCCTACAGATAGGAAACTAGAAGCTCTGCTGCCACCAGCAGCGAAGATTCAAAACCGGAGGATGTCGAAACCTTCGCCGAATTCTTACTTTTGCCTTTGCGATTCATACCGCGTTACAAAGTTGAGAATCCTTCCCTCCGCTGAGAAAAGTGCGTTTTCTTTCTCGGTGCAAACACAGCTGGATGCGAGTCTCTAGGAGGAACTAGTGGAGGAGCAGGCGTTTGGGGACCGCGCCTGCGATCGTTCTGTGGCGCCTACTCTCTTCTATTCAGATACAAAGGCAGGCTTATTTATTTATTTAAATCCTCCCCGTCGGGTTAACAACCTGTGGACTTGGGATCTGACTGGTGCGGCACCCGCTCGGGTGCCCGGCCCGGTGGCGCCTCGTCGCAGTCTTCAGAGGCAGGTCCCCCATTCCGGTTCCACTGGCGGGGTCTGCACGTACCGGGGCAGGAAAGCAAGAACGTGCCCTTCTGACCCCTGGCCTTTCTGCATCCCTTTAGTTCCCGTCCTTAATTGACGAGCCGGTGACTATTGGCTGGAGTTCCCCCAGCAATTTGCATGAACGGAGAGGGAGTGTCTTCCGCCGCCCTCCCTTCTGGAGCGCGCTGACTGCAGCCTCCCTGGGAATGCGCGGCCGAGGGAAGGCGCGCAGCTCGCGGGCCCTGGCAGTGAGCTGGCGCCCGGCGACCTGGCACCCGCGCCTGGATATGGGGCGTCTACATCGTCCCAGGAGCAGCACCGGCCACAGGAATCTGCCGGTAAGGGTTGGGGTCCAAGAGCGCCGCGATCCCGACAAATTGCAGTACTATGAAGTAGTTCCCGCTCCTTGATGGTTTTTCAAACCTTTTACCTTAATCCAAACTTCAACAGAAGGATGGGGGAGGGGGGGGGGGGGGGGGGAGTTTGACATAACGAGTCTGCATTTTTAGCAAGGAATAGGCAAGTGCTTGGGTCATGAGAAGAAGTTTCTGAAGCAGAAATGTAGTCAGATGAGGTGGAGGGGGCCGGGGTGCGCTCCATCTGCTTTGGATACTGGGGTTCAGAGATTGTTTCCTGCTGCTGCTGGCGTCTAGCTGTTACTGTCTGCTGCAATTGACATATTGTTTTTGCATAATAATTTTTCGTCTTGACTTCGCTTTCTCCTAGGCAGGGGCGTTAGTGAGGGCTTGGTCGGGGGTGGAGATCCAGATCCTTTCGGTTTGATTTTAGATGAGTGCTAAAATGAAAATCACTCCTTCCTACCTAGTGTTGGGGGGACGAGAGAGGGGAGTGTTCTTATGATTTCTATATTATTGTTATTGCTATTGTTGTTGTTTATACTGGTCTATAGGAAGGGATGTAACACATTTTGGATTCCGGGACCCTAATGGCAGAATCATTTCAGTGAGAAATAAATCGCCCACCTCTCAGTGCTCTCTCCTGTGACCCGCTCCCTCCCCATAACCTGCCCCGGAGGTTTCCGTGTCGCGTTGCGCAGTCCCTGAGTTGAAGTCCTCTCCACTCCGACGTGTGTTTCCAGGGATCCTTTACGGTTGGGGATTTCGAATGCAGGATGAGGGTGGCGATGGGGACGCCAGGGGCGGGGGCTGAGGTGCAAGGGGAATAAAAAGTGAACGGAAAAATTAAGTTTTGGAGGAAATGCTGTCCCACAAATCTCTCCTTTGCTGCGAGTTCCCTCTTCCCTCTGTTCTGACTGGAGATTTTGCTCCTGGGAACGGGGACGGAGGCGGCATCGACCCCGGGGGCACTGGTTTCTAACTCTGATCCCTGCCTTCTCCCCTCCCCCCCACCACAGCATCTGTTTCTGTTTTTCCTCTTCGTGGGACCCTTCGACTGCCTCGCGAGTTACAGCCGGGCCACCGAGCTTCTGTACAGTCTGAACGAGGGACTGCCCGCGGGGGTGCTCATCGGCAGCCTGGCCGAGGACCTGCGGCTGGTGCCCCGGGCTGCAGGGAGGCAGGACCAGCAGTCGCGGCTGCCAGAGCGCGCTGGCGCTGAGTGGAACCCCCCTCTGTCCTTCAGCCTGGCCTCCCGGGGACTGAGCGGCCAGTACGTGACCCTGGACAACCGCTCTGGGGAGCTGCACACTTCTGCCCAGGAGATCGACAGGGAGGCCTTGTGTCTTGAAGGGGGTGGAGGGGCTGCCTGGGGCGGCAGCATTTCCGTCTCTTCCTCTTCTTCCTCTGACTCTTGCCTTTTGCTTCTGGATGTGCTGGTCCTGCCTCAGGAATACTTCAGGTTTGTGAAGGTGAAAATCGCCATCAGGGACATCAATGACAATGCTCCGCAGTTCCCCGTTTCCCAAATCTCGGTTTGGGTCCCGGAGAATGCACCTGTAAACACCCGGTTGGCCATAGAGCATCCTGCGGTGGACCCAGATGTAGGCACCAATGGGGTGCAGACCTATCGCTTACTGGACTACCATGGTATGTTCACCCTGGACGTGGAGGAGAACGAGAATGGGGAACGCACTCCCTACCTAATTGTCATGGGCGATTTGGACAGGGAAACCCAGGATCAGTATGTGAGTATCATCATAGCTGAAGATGGTGGGTCTCCACCACTGTTGGGCAGTGCCACCCTTACCATTGGCATAAGTGACATTAATGACAATTGCCCTCTCTTTGTAGACTCACAAATCAATGTCACTGTGTATGGGAATGCTACAGTCGGCACCCCGATTGCAGCTGTCCAGGCTGTGGATAGAGATTTGGGGACGAATGCTCAGATCACCTATTCCTACAGCCAGAAAGTTCCACAAGAATCCAAGGATTTATTCCATCTGGATGAAACCACAGGTGTCATTAAACTTTTCAGTAAAATTGGGGGAAATGTCCTACAAACGCATAAGCTCACCATCCTTGCTAATGGACCAGGCTGTATTCCTGCTGTAATCACTGCTCTGGTGTCCATTATCAAAGTCATTTTCAGACCACCTGAAATTGTCCCTCGTTATATAGCAAATGAGATAGATGGTGTTGTGTATCTGAAAGAACTGGAACCTGTTAACACTCCAATTGCATTTTTCACTATAAGGGACCCAGAAGATAAATACAAAGTTAACTGCTACCTGGATGGGGAAGGTCCGTTTAGGTTATCACCTTACAAACCATACAATAATGAATATTTGCTAGAGACCACAAAACCTATGGACTATGAGCTACAGCAGTTCTATGAAATGGCTGTGGTAGCCTGGAACTCCGAGGGATTTCATGTCAAAAGAATCATTAAAGTGCAACTTTTAGATGATAATGATAATGCTCCTATTTTCCTTCAACCCTTGATAGAACTGACCATTGAAGAAAACAATGCACCCAATGCCTTTTTGACTAAGCTGCATGCTACAGACGCTGACAGCGGAGAGAGAGGCCAAGTGTTGTATTTTCTGGGACCTGATGCTCCATCATATTTTTCCTTAGACAATGTCACAGGAATTCTGACAGTTTCAACTCAGCTTGACCGAGAAGAGAAAGAAAAGTACAGGTATACAGTCAGAGCTGTTGACTGTGGGAAGCCACCCAAAGAATCAGTAGCCACTGTGGCTCTCACAGTGCTGGATAAAAATGACAACAGCCCTAGGTTTATCAACAAGGACTTCAGCTTTTTTGTGCCAGAAAACTTTCCAGCATATGGTGAAATTGGAGTAATTAGTGTAACAGATGCTGATGCTGGGCGAAATGGATGGGTTGCCCTCTCGGTTGTGAACCAGAGTGATATTTTTGTCATAGACACGGGAAAGGGCATGTTGAGAGCTAAAGTCTCTTTGGACAGAGAGCAGCAAAGCTCCTATACTTTGTGGGTTGAAGCTGTTGATGGAGGTGAGCCTGCCCTCTCCTCTACTGCAAAAATCACAATTCTCCTTCTAGATATCAATGACAACCCTCCTCTTGTTTTATTTCCTCAGTCAAATATGTCTTATCTGTTGGTATTGCCTTCTACTCTCCCTGGCTCCCCGGTTACAGAGGTCTATGCTGTTGACAAAGACACAGGCATGAATGCTGTCATAGCTTACAGCATCATAGGAAGAAGAGGTCCTAGGCCTGAGTCCTTTAGGATTGACCCTAAAACTGGCAACATTACCTTGGAAGAAGCATTGCTACAGACACATTATGGACTTCATCGCTTACTGGTCAAAGTGAGCGATCATGGTTATCCTGAGCCTCTCCATTCCACCGTCATGGTGAACCTATTTGTCAATGATACTGTCAGTAATGAGAGCTACATTGAGAGTCTTTTAAGAAAGGAGCCAGAAATTAATATAGAGGAGAAAGAACCTCAAATTTCAATAGAACCGACTCAAAGGAAGGTAGAATCTGTGTCCTGTATGCCCACCTTAGTAGCTCTGTCTGTGATAAGCTTGGGTTCCATCACACTTGTAACAGGAATGGGCATATACATATGTTTAAGAAAAGGGGAAAAGCACCACAGGGAAGATGAAAATTTTGAAGTGCAAATTCCACTAAAAGGAAAAATTGACTTGCATATTAGAGAGAGAAAACCAATGGATATTTCTAATATTTGATATTTTATTGTACAATAACACAGAAAGATGTTTTAACTGACTTTGGATAGTCTTCATCACTTAAACAAAAGTATGTTGATGGCAGTTCCAATGAAGGACAACTAATTTATAACTTGTACTATATTGTAAATAGCTGTTTACAGGTTTTTTAATTCAAATTCAGAGGTTATAAAATGTGTACAGCATTTTTAAATGAAAATTAGTACTAACGGCTATAGAACTCTATAAAAAAAAAAAGCTTGAACATGATTTGCAGCTTTCAAACACCAAGCAGATGGTTGATAAAACCTAGGAGTAAGGTAAGAAAATGGTGTCTTACTTTCTTTTTTTTTTTTTGGTCTAAAATGTCCTATCACCACAAGAGGGCATCAGCTGCTCCTTTGCAGGGAATTGTTCCAGGTATTATTGCACATGATGGTTACTGTATATGAAATTAATGAAAGAGTATATTTTAAATATATTGTTTTTAGCATTAAGCAAATATGGAATTAAAAGAAGTTGAATTTTTCCCTACTTAAATATACAAGAAAGAAAAAAATGCACTTGTAAACAGAATGTTTATTACCTCATAAGGACATCCATATAGTTTGAAAGAGAGGCATTAAAAAGAAGTGCAATTCCTTTTTAGCAAGGATAAAAACATAGCCATGTTTTACAGATTTTACCTGCTGAGGAGTATTTTACTGTCTGTGTACTCAAATTGCTTTTTGTTTGCTTTACCACTACACTTGTTATTACAGGGCAAAGTATATATATTCTTCCTTATAGAAAATGTAACTAGAAATTGAGCCCAAGAAAAACAGCCAGAAGCAAAGACATGAGTCAATCCTTAGTTGTTTCGTAGGTATTCAGGATGTTTCAGTGCTTTCACAACTTGTCAGTAGCACTTTATACTTGGGTTATACATTAGATTTTTATATTCTTAAACTTATCCATCACATAAGAAAATGAAAACCACATTAAAACTGAATTATTCTAGAAGCTATTGATTGTTATAGTTGGGCATTTTATAAGAAAGTTATACTTATCTTTTTCTTGTTGCTTAGGTTTGTTGGCTACCATTTCTGGCTTCCTTTCTTTTGCTTTGGATTAAGTCCAAGAGTTTATTTGTAAGCCCGGCAGCAGGTTTCTTTGATAATTTAACTTTTACTGAATCTTTTGCAGTGAAGAAAGCTGGTTCATCGGTGATTTATCATTTCACTTCATTATGTGAGCTGGAAATTTTATTTTATATGCAAGCTGTAGCAAAATTATTTGTATACGCAAGGAATGTTAGCTTAAACTAGATCATTTTACTTTTTGGCATCATGCATCTGTACTTTACCAAAAGTGTTTATATGTCTGCAAATTAAAGGTATATATTTTCATAATTTCTTTCTCATTTTTACCATTTTATATTTGAATATGGGCTTGTTCTTTCACTAAAGTGCCTGTTATTGGCATTTGTCTATTTTAGGATTATATGTGGGTAAACTGTAGTATTCTGCTATGCTAAAGTTTATATTGAATAAGTTCATTACTCAATTAAACATTGGGTAAATTATTAAATATGTACATAGTTATAGATATATAGATATATATAAAACAGAAAGAAAGAATGTGTATATGTTTGATATAAGTTCATTTGAAAATTTGGAACTCATTTATGTGAACATGCACATTAATTTAATATAGATTTGATATCAACTATAAACTTTCATTTTACCACATACTTATAGCAAATTCTCTGTTGGCTGTGTTGCAATAGTTTGCAATATGTTTAAAACTAAAAATACACTGAAAAAAAAAAAAGAACTGAATACAGACACCCAAGACCTTCTGGATTTGTATTAACTCATTTTGTTGTTGTTGTTGTTGTTTTCTTCAGTTTAAGAATTTGAGTAAATAAAATAATAAACATATGAGGCATAGTGTTGTTACAAAATATATATATTTTTATCAGAAATTCCTTTTGTATGAGAGGCACCTGAGCTAAGATACTAAGATTACTTAACCCCCCTAACTTCTCATTCGTAATTGATGTACAGCAATGGTGGAAACCATCCTTTACCAGTCATATTTTATTTCTTATTTCTCTCTTTCAAAGGAAGGAACTACATGAGATACAAGTAGCATCATTAATACAAAATAAATTATCCATAAGTACAATGATTTTACCATTATAAATAACAAAATATTCTATTCATTTCTAAATTTGAAGAAGGAACATGTGTTTTGGGTTATGGACTTCATCTCCAGCGTGAAAAATGCCTGTAACATTAATAAAAACATGTATTTCTGAATAACTTCTTGTGGCAGGATTTCCTTATAAAAACATCTCATTCATATTAAAAACATTTATAACAAGGAAAGCTAAAGTAAATTAAGCTCAACGATAAAAGCCTCTTTTTACTAACACCTTGTGCTAGAGCAGTTGCCAAAATGTATGCTAATTATGTCAACGTTGTTAGTTGAGTTGGCACAAAAATAAATGTTCCATTCATTAAAAACCCTAATATCCATTTAACAGTTTAAGATCCAGTGAGTTCTTTTTGCCCAATTTAATGAAGAGATTGCTCTGATCTCTGCACTGCCAAATTCATTCTTAAACTATGGAGAAAATTGTACATGAATTTGAATTGGGAAATTTAAAACCAACATAGTAACGTCAGCTACAGAGGAAAAAACAATTTATGCTTTTTCGCTCTTTAGAATACATTTGTACTCATTTGTACTCTATTTCCTGACCCTATTTAAAAAAATAAAATTGTCTTGGCAGTTTTAATGATGGTTTAAAAAGAAAAGGAAAAAAAAAAGCTTCTTTTAAGACAGTTTTGTAGTATTGACATATTAAAAAATCCAAATCCTTAGTGTTTTAGTTGTTCTGTGTATATTTTATAAAAACATCAGGAATGAATTTACTATGAAATAACATCACTAGAAGCAATGTTAGGAATGTTGTGTGAAGTTGATTTGATTGTAGGAAGATCTCTCACAAGGACTGTAATGTGTGTTCCCAGAAAATGTCTAAATTGACAATTATAAAAGGAAGAATTTAACAAGCTTCTTACCTGGCGACTTGGGTTCCAACCTCTCCTAAGTGAGATGACAGCTCAGTGGAGGTCCTGATCTTAGACAAACCATGGCGAATGTAATGAAAGTAAAGCACTGACCATGTGGTGTTCTTCAACTCCACTGAGCAGTCTCGGTTTCTGTAGGCCAGATACATAAACACCTGAGCATTTTATACCCTCTAAAGTAGATTTGCTTGCTGTAAAAAAGCAGTCAATTGCTGCAAAATGCCATATTGCTGACTTGTGCAATCTCTGCCTAGCACTGTGGCTTTACATGCAAATATTCAATAAATATTTATTGAAAGGTAGAGAATTATAGTCATGTAAGTGGACATAAAGCAGGAAAAAATCAATCAATTAAAACAACTCCTAATTCCTGATCAAAAAAGACCCACCATAATGTTTTTCCTAATTATTTCTACTTCTGATAAGAAAAAATGGTACATTTTTTAGATAATAGATACAAAAATACAGTCTATAATCACTTTCTGTGTCACTTCTTGTATATAATTGTTCTTAAAATGTAGCATTTTTCTCTCTGATAAACTCTGAAATTGAGAATATCTTTAGGGATAAAAACAAAACTGGGTGAACTTTAAGACTTAACCCACTGAGTCAAGAATTAAGAATGCCATGGTGATGTAAAAAAAAAAAAAAAAAAAAGAAATGTCATTTAGTCATTCATTCATTCCATACATATTTTAGTACCCATATAACCAAGAATCTGACTGAGAACAAGACAGAGGCCCTTAGTGAACTTATATTATGATGTGGAGGGCCAATATGAAAACCTTCAATTTCAAAACATTGTATGTGATATAAATACATATTCCTTGGATGCCATGTGAACAGATCTAACCTGGTCACGGAAAGTCAGAGAAGGTTTCTCAAAAGAAGTGATTTTTGTTTTCAGCCATTCTCCAAAGAGGTATGTCAAATTAAGCCTAAAATTAGGAAAAGTTAGGCAGGGGTAAATGGGCAGAGGGGAGGGGAAGGGCATTTGAGGAAGAGGGAATAGTGTGCTAGGCACACATGGTGGGGAGCATGTCATGTGTGAAGAACCACAAATACCGTAGTTCTTCTCGGCTGAAGGGACGAAGAGAATGGAGGAGATTCCTAACCATGAGCTTGAAGAGGTAAGTGTGCAGCAAATAATGAAGGGACTCATCTGTCATCCTTAGAGATTATAATTTTATCCCAAAGGTAATGGAAATTTTAAGAATTTTGACCAAGATATTTGTGTTTTTAAAAGATCACTTTGGTCATGTGTGGAGCTTGTGTTGAAGATTCTGAATACTGGTTAGAAGGTTGAGTGACAATTTAAATGAAAGATGAGACGTTAAACCAAAGAATATGGAAAAAATGTAGTGTGTAATATAGAAGGTAAATATGCATAGCTCACAAAGAAACTGTAATACCATAAGAATTAATCCACATGTGATAACCAGAAAGTGCATAGTATTCATAATTTGCTTTTGAGCCTATTTTACAAATTTGAAAAGGATAGGGATCTCATTTACTGAACATTAGATCAGCAATGAAAGTATAGGAGCCATAATCCCCTTCTCTAATTTTGTACTTTATGACACAGATGGAATTATAAAGACACTAATTTACCCAGTTTATTTTATCTTTGTGACTGTCAATTCTATTCAATTTAACAAACATTGCTGTGTGCCATGTGGTAGATATTTTAATATTTTGATATTTAATATGTTAACCTCATCAAGAATATTTTATCCAAGGTATTTGCAGTATTTTGCTTGTAGTTGCACTAAAAATAAGCACACATAGAAGAGTCATATTGAAAACTTTAGGGCTGGCTGATTAGCTCACTTGGTTAGAGCATGGTGCTGATAACACCAAGGTCAATGGTTTGGATTTCCATCCCATCCAGCTGCCCCCCCCCCCAAAAAAAAGTAAAGACAACTTAAGAACAAGACTGTAAGATGTCAAGTGGACAATATAAGATGTAAATGTAATTCCAAGTGTTCAAATGTTGTGAATACCAAGAAAGAATAAGCCAGTCATAGGCAATTCTGAACAAGATCCAGGAAATATGATCGAGTGAAATGGGTAGTTAGAACTAAGAAGTACATAAGGCTTGAGATTTAACATCACTTTTGGATGAAATAAGTCACTTAACATATTATATGCTCCAGTCTTTTCTTGTTTAAAATGAAGAATTTAGTAACACTTAATACCAACTGGTAGAATTTTACCCAGGCTAAATACAATATACTACATATAAAGACAATATTTTAAGGTTTGTTTTTTTCTTCTTTGAAAAGCATCATCCACCACTTACTCTCTCCTCTTACTTGCTGCCTTATTAACCTGGGAAACTAGTTTTCTTCACATATCTGTAGTTAAATTATAAAATTCTAAACATTTTCAAAGTCAAATGAATGTGGACAATGCTAATCATAAAACCGGTGCTAAAAAACACTATTGCTTTATGCTGAGACAGTTTTCCATTTACGATGTTTACAATCATTTTTCTCAACAGTAAAAAGTTCTGTTTGATTTACAGATTTTCTTGCAAGTAGCGGTTAAAATTCTGTGCAAGTAGAAGAATTTCAATAATGTGTACCTTATCCTTAAAAATACTTGTATTGAATCATCTAAGCCTTCAAATTTAGCAAAGCGAACCATCCTGCATATGTCTCGTTTCTCAATCTAGTCCTACAAAAGATTGTTTTTCCACAAAAGGCACTATAGAACATATCGTCTTCCCCGTCTCATTTATAAATGTATTTAGTACATGAATTCACAGATTTCTGTGAAAGATAACTGAGTGTAAGTTGGCCTATAAGATTCTTTCAAATACGTGACCTAATGCAACTTAAGTGAATCAAATTAGTTCCTTTTCTTTGTACTTCATGTTTGACTTAGGCCACACTGACTGAGGTGCCATGAGATGCCAGCATTTCCAATAAAACTGTTTGGTGGGGAATCTAAGTTAGCCTAAATGAAAATGATTTCTAAAAAATCTGTAAAAAAGTACATATTGGAAAAGAAAGGTAAATTCTCTGAAAATGTACAAAACATCTGTCTCATGGAGCCAAGGGGAATTCTAAGACACCAACATTTTCTTCCTCTTTCAGCTTCCTTTATCATAGTCAACATGCTGTTGGTCTTTCATAAAGCAAGCTCAATATTCTCTGAATCAATTTATCAGTCTGTTATGAGCAGAAAAGTCCCTCAAAGATGTCCATGCCTTAATCCATTAGAAATTGTCACTATGTTATGTTACATGGTAAGAGGGATATTGCATTTACCTTGCAAATGTAATTGACATATGGACCTTAAAATAGGGAGATTATCAGCCTTAAGGAGCTAAGAAAGGCTCTTAGCTGGCAAGGAAATTGGGACTTCAGTCCTGTAACAGTATGAAACTGAATCTGCCAGAAATCTGAATGAGCTTGAAAGTGGATTTGACTCCAGAGCTTCCTGAAAGAAACAGGTCTGCTGACACCTTGACTTCTGCATTGTAAAACACTAAGCAGAGGACAAGCTGGGCTAGTTTTAATGGCACTTCTGACTACAGGACTAAGAGGCAATAAATGGGTGTTATTTTAAGCTGCTAATTTTTTGGTTATTTTGTTACAGCAGTTATAGACCACTACACTCTCCTGAAAAAATACATTATGAATACATTAAATGTAGAGTTTAGTTGCCTCATTATAACAAAACATTGTTTTATTCGGGTAACTTTTATAATAGATGTTTGAATTTTCCTTTACAAAACAAGAGTGTTAAGTAATATCTAATTATAATTTGCAAAGTAAAGAAAAAAACAAATCTTATTATAATCAATATAGGTATATGTGAAAAATAAAATCAAATATTTTGAGCCTACTGTCTTCCTGGCCACTGTAACGCTGCCAGTTTGACTGTCGTTGTACTGTTGCTAACAAAGTCACAGGAAAAAAAACAGAAAACCAGAGGTTTTTTATTTCTATAACAGACTTCCTCAGTTGACTAAAGGTGGAGTGAATAGCTCTGAATTGTTGAATTTATCTCAGATCCAATTTGGGATGAAATGAGGTGATTGATATCTGTAATTGAGGTGGGATGTGCTGTGATTGCATATGTGAAAGGTTGCTCTGATGAAGAGATACACGTGAAAATGCATGTATTTATTATTGCAGCAAAATAGCCTTTATAAAAGATACATCTTCTTAATCAATGGATCAGTTGAAGTGACTTATAATCTCTAATTCTCTGAAAACAAGCTCTTTGGAGAGTATTTTTTTTAATACCTTCTTATTCCACTTTTCTATCAACTCTATTTTCAGTTCAAAAGCTGCTTCAATAAATTCGCAGTAGAACATGAAGTTCATTAAAACCATTGATTTAGTATGCAGTGTTTATTGGGCATTTACTATTGGCATATACAATACATAATACATAAGATCATGTTATAGAATACATTTGTACTAGTAAAATAATAGGATTTTGCAAGTGTAGTCAGATGTTTTGGATTCATTTCAGAACTCTTCGGACTAAAGGTCAAAATGCAAAGTCATGTTTTTCCTCATTTTGCAGAAAGACAGGTTTCTTTCTTAAACATGGGCATTTCTCTTTCATTTTATGTCAGTCATTTTTTGGTGACTATAGGGTTTTTGTCCTAAATTCTAATCTAAGAAAAAAAATGAGGACACTGGTTTAAATAAATTTAAAATCCAAATAGGAAAAACAAATTCCAAGAATAAAATGTTCACAAAACTAATAAAGAACTGGGGTAAGGAAAGGGTGGTCTTAGTGATCATTCAGAAAGAAATTGGGATTGACCACTCATGCAACTAGATATCTGATTTCTAAATGTCACCTACACTTTCACCAAAAAGAGCATATCTCTCTCATGATTTGTTTAATAACTCACTAGGTAAAGAAACAACCCATATTCAGGTTATTCACTTATGCAATATACTGAAAATATGAAGAATTTACAAGACTGGGCTTCTGCAAAGAAATGATAAGCCTGGCTTTTTCTTCCCTTCCAGAGATTTACATATTGTTTAAACATGAACCAAGTATGTGATAATGGTATTTCCTGAAGACCTTGAGGAAGATTAGCACCTTCAGGTCCCTCTGATCCTTGGATTGTGATGGGTATTGTCTTATTCTATTTGGGCTGCTATAAAAAATACTACCATAAACTGGGTGGCTTATATACATCAGAAATTTATTTCTCAGAACTCTGAAGGCTGGAAAGCCCAAGATCAAGGCTCCAGCAGATTCCGAGTCTGGCTGAGGGCCTGTTTTCTCATAGACAACCCTTTCTTGCTGTGTTCTCACATGGTGAAAGGGGCAAACAAGCTCCCCCAGGCCTGTTTAAGGGCACTAATCCCATTCATGAGATATCGGCTCTCTTTCTCATGACCTAATCATACCCCAAAAGGACCCACCTTCTAATACCTTGGAGGTTAGGATTTCAACTGATTTTTGTGAAACACAAACAGTTATACTATTGTAGTGAGTGATTTCAAACCTGTCAGAAAAACCTACAACATTGGAAAGTCTTTTCTCCGAATGTTTTTTTTTTTGTTGTTGTTGCTGTTGTTGTTGTTGACTGGTAAGGGGATCGCAACCCTCGGCACGGTGTTGTCAGCACCACGCTCAGCCAGTGAGAGCACCGGCCATCCCTATATAGGATCCGAACCCTTAGCCTCAGGAGCTACCAGCACCACACTCTCCTGAGTAAGCCACGGAGCCGGCCCTCTGAATGTTTTTTTTTTTGTTGTTGTTGCTGTTGTTGTTGTTGACTGGTAAGGGGATCGCAACCCTCGGCACGGTGTTGTCAGCACCACGCTCAGCCAGTGAGAGCACCGGCCATCCCTATATAGGATCCGAACCCTTAGCCTCAGGCGCTACCAGCACCACACTCTCCTGAGTAAGCCACGGAGCCGGCCCTCTGAATGTTTTTTAAGCCTTTTCTGGTCCTGAAATGCTGACATGCTTTCACAATTCTGAATAGGGTGTGAGGTAACCACTGCTCAGATTACGGGCTGGTGGGCAGCTGCGGCACTCCTACAGTCCTGACAAGGTGAAAAGTTTATTTAGAATCTTGCTACTCAATGTATGGTATCCAGATCAGCAGCTGAAGCAGCATCACCTGGTTCCTCATTAGAAATGAAGAATCTAGGGCTCATCCCAGATCTATTAAACCAGAATCTTCACTTAATAACATCCCCAGGTAATTTGTACTTATATTAAAGTTTGAGAAAAATGTGTTTGGAGCATTGGCTTTCAAGTTAATCTGCATGGTAAAATAACCTAAAGAGAGTTAAAACAGAAACAAAAACCACCTAATACCTGGGTCCCACCCCCAGGCTTTCTGATTTAATTGGTGTGGGGTTTAGGATGGTAGTGAGGATTTTTCAAGAGCTCCCAGGTGATTCAGTTGTGCAGCAAGTTTGAAAATCACCAGTTTAGAGTCCTGTCATTTCTGTAATTTCCACCTTTACTTGATACTCTAACATACAGCTTAATTGGAATTTCTATCTTCATTGGCATCCACTTCCACCCTGATATAAAATAGTACACCATTTAAAACACTGTCTAGAGATTGAACTCATAAATTATCATGAATCAGATCATTTTCGATTCCCATCAACATCCAATAGAGTTTGGATGTATTGTCCCCCCAAAGCTCATTTCAAAATCTGATCCCCAGCTTGGCAATGTTGGGAGCAGTTTCGGTTGTGGGGGCGGATCCCTCATGAATAGATTAAAGCCCTGGGGTGGTAGTGAGTGAGATCTCGCTCTATTAGTTCCAACGAGAGTTTGTTGTTTAAAGGACCCTGGCACCTACCCCCACCCCTTGCTTTCTCTCGCCATGTGATCTGCTTGTACCCAGCTGCCTGCCACTTTCTGCCATGAGTAGAAGCAGCCTGAGGCCCACACCAGATGCAGCTGTCCCAGAATCATAAGCCAAATAAATTTCACTTTCTTATAAATTACCCAATTTCAAGCAACACATACTAATACATCTTCTGAACATTGTCATCATCATCATCAAAAATAGACAAAGTAACTAGAATAGTAACTAACATGTCAGTAGAAGCAGCCTGAGGCCCACACCAGATGCAGCTGTCCCAGAATCATAAGCCAAATAAATTTCACTTTCTTATAAATTACCCAATTTCAAGCAACAGATACTAATACATCTTCTGAACATTGTCATCATCATCATCAAAAATAGACAAAGTAACTAGAATAGTAACTAACATGTCAGTTCCTGCCTTCTGGAAAATTTAGTCTAGGACAGTTACTGAAATGACAGCCTGATTAGCACAGTAACTTTGTCATCATCGTCTTCTTCACCTTCTCTTCTTCCACTTCTTCCTTCCCCTCCTTCTTTCTCTTCTTTTACAGCTATAGTCCTAGAACCCAGAATAATGTTTGGTACATAATAAACACCACAAAAATATTTGTGAAGTGAACGAATAAATGCACAAATGGCAGATAGTTCTAAACATAAATTAGAGTAGTTATGTACTTTAGAAGAAAACCATTATATCCTGACCTTAGAAGACAATGTAATAGAGGCTTAGAGCTGCATCTGAAAATGTTGCTCTGAGAAGTGTGTACAGTGAGAACAGGTATGAGCTGCCCCATCATTTTCTGTATCCTTGGTGTTGTGGTAGAGACTGGGATGAGCTCAAGAGGGCAAAAATGAGGAACTGGGTGGCATAATTTTCATGCATGTTTACTGGGACCAAAAAAATGTAATTATACAGGAGGTTTTCATTTCCAGAGGCTGTAAACCTTGTTTCAACGACCAATAAAAGAGTTGTCTAGTAAGGAGGAAGAATATTAAACATAGGAGGATAATATAGAAAAATTAGAGATAAGCATAATCTAGGCAGGAAAATCTGAAGTAAACAAAAATGAAATTACTAGTTATTTTAATTGTTGTGAATGAAAGATGTGCTGATGAGAATCTCACTAATTATCCTCCTGTTTTTACATGATTGAAAAGAAACAGGAAAATATTGCCTAGGTTGATGAAATAAAAAAGGACTGGAAACATCTAACCAGGTAAACAAAACATATGTTCACATCCTGAATCTTCCAGCTACTGGTATTAAAACCTTGGAGGGACTTCATCTTTATGAAGTTTATTCATATCTATGAGTCTCATTTCCCCAAATGTACATGGAGAATTACCCTCGGGCTATTCTTAGGACTAGAAATAATGCATGGGCCATCATTCTAATATTAGCATAAACATTTCCAGGGCCGGTTTTTGTATCTTCAGAGTCTGACACTAAATGTGTGGATTTCAATTGCTTTGAATGGGGATGGGAGGGAAACACATAAAGACATGTGAAAATTGATTCATAAGTTAATTTACTAAAAATTCCCATTAAGCACCTAGTATGTGGCATACACAGCTATTTTAAAAATGTGCAATTATAACTATTCTTTGGAGCTCAAAGTTCAGTTAAGGACATGGAAAATAAAACTGCAATTTAAAGGGGTAAATATCTTAATAGGGGCTGGATAAAGCTAAGAGAATCAATTCAAGCATTTAGTTTACAATATTTTTGTATGCAGCTTGGTTTCAGTTTCAAAATCATTAAGAATCTCAAGGCTGAGTACATTTCAGTGGTGTCCACATATATTGTTACAGCAGAACAAGGAGGAAAAGCAAAGCTGAAAGATTTGGCGAGTTTGGACTCCAGAGGCATCATCTCTTCCTTATTTTACAGACTTTCTTTTTATCCCTGCCTCCTTCTCTCTAATTACATCCTCATGGTTCTTTCATTTGTTTTTCTGGCCATTCCATCTGAGACCCGTTGCCAGTAATATATGCCATCTTCATTTGGCTCCAATCTTTCTTATCTGATCTGCTAACCTATTGTGTTTTATAAAAATGAAGGATTCGTCAACTCTCTTTCATACCTATCATATTGCTTCAACACATTTTATCATTAGAAGTTAAGTCACAAGATAGTAAGCATTCTGAAACAACCACCTGTGCCCTCCTTTACTAACCAAACCATGACTAGGCACAGAAGACAACTACTGATAGGTTTTGCTCCGTGAAAATGTACACAGATAAATTATCTTCCAATAGAATTTTATTTACCACATTGACAATTATAAAGATACATAATCTCAGGGAGTCCATGCTGCTGGGAAATTGAAACAAGTAGAGTATTGATGCAAGTAAACACTGGAAAAATTTTTCTGGAGGACTATTGGGCCAATATGTATACATTTTAAAATGTGTATTATTATTTTTCTTTTTGCACTTCCACTTCTAAAAATATAACCAAAGAAAATAACTTCAAGCTCCTGTATATAAGCAAGCTTATTGCAGAGTTTTATGGTAATGAAAAAACCTTATAATTCCACTAATATAAGATTGATTAAATAAATTACCATGCAAATATATTATAGAATACAGAGAACCTTCTCTGCCTTTATCAATACCTGTCTGAATGTTCAAAAACTCCATAGCATTTTTCTACCTGCTTGAATCATCTTTATAATTATTTTATAGGGATAATCATCTCTAAAGTTATCTTGTTTTTCTCATACATTAGTTTAATACACTCCTAACAAAGGCTCCCCATTCATGTAGAGTAGTTTCGTAACCTGGTATACATGTAACTGAAAGATGGATAGAAAATAAAAAATGAGGTGACACAGGACAACAGGGGGCATATCAGCAAGAATTTTTGTTCATGTAAAGATTAGTCATAAAATGCATACACACTTTGTGATCTGGTAACGGGCATGATTTTAGAGCAGTGCTGCTGGTGACTATTTTGGTTTCTTTGTGGTAAGAGTCACCAAAGAATCAGGCTGACAGGAAAGAAAAGGAGAAGAGAGGGGAAGGGAGAGAAAGAAGGAAAAAGGAGAGAGAAAGGGAGAGAAAGAAGGAAAGAGGAGAGAGAAAGGGAGAGAAAGAGAAGAGAAAAAACAAAACAGAGAACTGATAATCTTTTAAACCCTCCGATTCATCTGTTCTTGAAACCAGCCACTGCAGTGATTTTCCATTGTGTGAACAATAAATCCACATTGCTGTTTTTATTCCTCCAAACTATTTTGAATGATCTCCCTGTTAATTATACTTTTAAAAGTCTTGCCTAGCACTTCATTGGAACAACTGATTGTAGTTCTTCAAACACACCATGAAATCTATGTCTGCATTTTTCCCCATACTGGCCCCTCTGCTTAGATGCCCTTTCCTCCCTTATCTAACCTGGAAAGGTTCTGAGATCCATCAAATCTTAGTTCAAGTGGTATCTCTCCTGGGAAGCCTGCCCTTGAGAACTTATTTTCTTCTACTTCCCGTGCATTTTACGGTACATATACTGTACCAATGAACTGAAAATTATTATGGGTTATAACTATTCCTCAGCATAATTTTCTTATTGCCAAAACATGAGTTCATCAATGAAAAAAAGACTTATGAACGAAAAGAGAAAAATTTGATTTTTTTTTCCAAATTAGATCAGAGATCCATCAGAGATCTATCATTCAATATTTGACTTTTTAAGCCAATCAGGCTAGTTGTTAATTACAGGTGAGATTTTACATTCTCAGTGTTTCCCTTTATATTTTTGCTTGAGTCAATTTATATTACTTATGAGGTGTAGTATGTCTCTAACATGTTTAGTTCTTCACTGTTACTTGGATATTCACAAGGCAAACTTTTCTCATTAGCTTCCCCTGTTCCCCAGATATATCTGCGTCACCTTGAATTATAATAACTTCAAATACCGTGGTCTCTGCTATCAATGTAAGCAATATATATATATATATAATCTTAAGTAAAAAAAATAGTAAATATTTATGGAATAATGTACTTATTATATTGAACTGATCATCTTAGTTTACTGTAACGTAGAATATGTTTCTGAGTCTGAAGCCCTCAATTCAAGATGAACTTTCACCACGTATAGCTGTAAGTTTGTAATCTTGACCAAATTAGCTTTCGGAATATCAGTTTCTTGTTCAGAAAATATAGATAATACTAAAAGGCTAAAATAATACTGAAAGAAAATAATGTGAATGAAAGGAATTTCTATATTCTAAAAAGCCAGATTGATCTAGTGACAAAGAAGTCATGGTGGCCTAGACAAGCAGAGTTTCAGTGGAGTGGTGAGAGTAAGGCAAAATGCAGTAGAATTTTGAGTTAATAGAAAGTAGATAAAGGCAGACAAATCACTTCAAGAAATTTATCTTTGAGAGAGAGAAAAGATGCAGGGAAGAGTTAAAGAGAAAGTTATGGCTGGAGGAGGTTTTCTTTCTTCCTGCCTCCCATTAAAAGAAAAAAAAAAGATGGAATCAGTAGGAACAGAAAGTTGAAGAAGGAAAATAGAAAAGAATCAATAGCTCAAGACTAAGATAATTCATGAGAGCATGTCATGCAGAGAAGAGGTAGAGGGAGTGGCTATAGACAGGATGAACGATGCCTTATAAAGAGAAAAAAGCCAAAGATGAGTGCAAGTGAAATTGGAGAGATGGTTGAAAAAAACTTAAGGGAGTAATTACCTATTTTCTCCACGAAGTAGGATGATGAAATGATCTGTTGAGAATTAAAGGGAAATGGGAGAGTTTCGAAATGTGTAGATAGTAGAGGATGTTTGAAATAACTACTTTAATGTAAAGGAAAAATACAGCTATGGAAAGGGAATCAATGAATGCTTTAACCATGAATTTGCATGATGCTGAGATCTTCTAAGTCAATGCTCATATGCACAAGTGCAGGTGTGGAGAAAGGGGACATTCGAACCCCAAACAAGACTGAGATTTTGCTAGACAAGAGCAATGAAAAGAAAGCAGGGTAAAAGTGACAAAGAAATGAAAAGGAGGGTGTTTGAAGTGGATAAAACATTGAAATTTAGAGAGGAGGTAAAAAAAAATCCTGATGAGAGAGAGCTGCTATGAAGAAATTAGAGGATTCTGTGGATTAAAAAATATCTACTAAAAAATGAGTGAATGTTTCCTTAAGTTAAAAGGAAAAAATAGAAGATTGTTGTTACACAAAAAAATTTATTTATTATTTTAGAAGTGGAGCAGTTCTGGCTTATCCCGATCCAAGGTGTAACCATGGGAGAGGGGATATAAATGGCGGTGATGAGAAGGTCATTGAGATAAGGTAATGGAATACCAGAGTATTGGCTGGATTTCCTATATAAAGGCTAAGTAACCCATATGGGTGGCAGGATTTTAGGAGGTAGGGAAGACTGAGGACTACACCAGTCTTCAGTGAAGGAGTTGGAAGGAAGAGAATATTTAAGGTTGACATGACAAAGAAGAATGTAGCAGAATACAAATATTTTGCTCCTAAACACTGCTTGTGGTTTGAAAACATAAAATTTTGTCTTCCACTATCCCCCCAAATAAAAAAAAATCACGCAGCCTCATGAGTTTTTTGGAAAATCTTAAATTAAAAATTTAAAACATTAAAACTTAAAAAACAAAAAAAAACCCTTTGCCAACTCTAAATATTAAAATATTGTTTCAAACCAAAATTCTTTTTCATAAATTCTCTTCAATTTCAACTCTTCTATACCTTTACATTGAATGGGGAATTGAGGTCATGTAACTGGTTTTATCTAGTTTGAACATTTCCACCTTTGTTATCCAGTTAGAAAGGTGATATCAATTGTGTCTTATTACATCAGTGTCCACTTTAAAATTCGACTATATGAGTGCATTGAATCTTTAGGTAGTAGGAGCCTCCACAGGAGTTTGGAGGGATAATAACTGTCCCTAGTATTACATTGTCCCTCGGGTTACATTGTGAGGAGGACACTATGCATCTCTTGGCCCTGAACCACATGGGGTGTGAGAAAATATAGATAGTTATTTAAAGTTATTTATAGGTAGGCTTTAGGGCAACAGTGCCCTCTGGAAAAAGCTGTGTTTCTGCTTAGTTCAGGAAATGAAAGAAAGAGTCACAGAAGAGCATAAAGATGTTAACTGGGTATGGCAGATTAGCATGTAACACTGAGAACACCCACATTGTCTGAGTCTATAGCATGAACTGGTCTCCGAAAGTTCTTACTGTCTCCAAATGATGAGGCACAGAAGTTAACTGAGAGAACGCTATTGGAACTGCCAAGAGATCATTGGCCCAGTACAGTCCTGACCATCCCCACTGGAGATATTGTGAGGACATAGCTAATGGATTAGTGGGTCATTGGCACTAGAAGGCAAAGTAAAGGAGATAATATACTTTACTACAATTCAGCTCGTATTCTTGTGCCCATACATAAGACAGTTTCTTTTGTATTCTGAAAAATCTACAGATTCCTATATCTCCATAATAACCCTCTAGCAACAGGGGTGTCTGAGAGAACTTATAATTCAATTAACTTTACTGTGGAAGGACAAGGAGAAAGCCCTGGAAGTACATTTAAATCTTAACATGATTGAATTATAAGCCCATATTAAACAGAAATATACAAATTTGATTGAATTTCTTTTAAATTGGCAAGATTTAAGTTTTCCATTACAGAGTAGAATGAAGCTTAAAATAAAAGTTCAATTGAGTAATAGGAAAGCAAAGTTATATGTTTGCACACTTGAGTATGAGAACAGTAAAATATGTACCTACTAAAAACAGTGTAAAGTTTGGGTCATGCAAGTTAAAAACCAGGAGACAGATGAGTAGTGTAAAACTGGCTCAAGAGAAAGAACAATATAGGAGAAAAGATGACTGAAGAGGCATATGTCTTCATTGCAGATAAAGAAAATATGGAACAGTGTAATTAAGGTTAAACAGAATAACTCCTGATGGTCCCATAGAGGATGGGAGGTGGGAACTGGGGAGGAGATACTCAGGATATTTAGGGTGTACCTGTGCGTTACCCAAGAACTTAAGGATGAGGATAAAGGTTCAAGACCACAGGTATTTAATTTAAATCATCATGTAGGATCCAGGGCCTGATCATATTTCTTCAATTCTAAGACACACAAATTTGCACATGTACCATCTCTGAAATAAAGATGGACTTTGCATTTGGAATTGGCATTGTTTTTGCTGTTTTAGCAGTACATATTATGATCAATGACATCTATGATTCAATAAAATACAATGTGCAGCACATAGAATTTCATTGAACAAACCACAGTTTTATATCTGGTTTCCTTTCTATTCAAATGCAAAAGCAAATAAACCTTGGCTTTTTTATTCAAATCATCTGTATTCTAACCTGGACGACACAAATGGCCAGAATGTGCTTGTAAAAGGCTGTTATGTGGCTGGGATGCACGTGTAAGTTGTAGCCTCATGTATAAGATTTTGACTGAATTGAAATCTTGTTTATAATAAGTAGAAAAATATATGCCTCAAGCCTATTTTTTTTTATCATGGGCACTTATTTTGAATAAAATATTTTAGAATTTTAGGGACTTTTCAAAAGGTTAGCATAAAATGCACAGACTGTTATTTGTACATTTTACGTTACAAACTCTAATATGAACTGTACACTAATGACAATGAATAAAATGTAATAACTGTTATTTGGATTTTGGATTATCAATTGATTCATCTTTTATAATCATTTTAAATATTCAGATTTGTATTTCATTTTTCAAGAGACTTCTTTTTTCTTCTTAACAACAAAAAAACAAACACTTAAAATTTTTAGAAACTCATCAGAAAATGTTAAGTGCCTTGATAGCATAGCCTTATAAAATTTAGGATTTTTGATGATTCGATGGTGATTTTTTTTTTCTAAAATTCATCCAGAGGTTTCTTCCTTTAATTAGAAAACTGAATTAGTGTTCAATAAATTTATACTAGAAACTAAAAACACATTTTTCCTTTAGTTTTTACATTAATTTTACAAATTCTGTATTTATAAGCCTGGAGATTTTAAGTTATTTTTAGGGGACCCTTAAAACTGATTGGTCCCATTTGCAAATTTATTCGGAAGACACTAAATTATGCTACAGTATAAGATAATTTTCTTTAATCATTTTGAGAAAGTAACCTCATATTTACAAGTTAATGTGTTTTGAATAATGGATTTTTTAATCTTTTATTTATTTAATTATTTATTTTTTTTGTTAAATTTTTATTTTATCAATATACAATGTATATGATTATTATGGCCCATCACCGACACCTCCCTCCCTCCTCCCTCTCTCCCCTCCCCCCCAAGAATGTCCTTTCCGTTTGCTTGTTGTAACAACTTCATGAAAGTATAGTTGTTATATCTTCTTCCCCACCGCCCCGGTTTTTTTTGTGTGTGTGTATGTGGGTGAATTAATTTGTTTGTTTTTTAGCTCCCACCAATGAGTGAGAACATGTGGTATTT
>NW_007726714.1:476328-477151 GCF_000696425.1 Galeopterus variegatus
CTTTCACTCTTAATCTATGTGAGTCTTTATGGGTGAGGTGGGTCTCTTGTAGGCAGCATATAGTTGGGTCCACCTTTCTAATCCAGTCAGCCAATCTGTGTCTTTTGATTGGGGAATTTAAACCTTTTACATTAAGAGTTGTTATTGAAAGGTTTTGATTTATTCCTAGCATTTTATTGGTTGTTTGGTTGTCTTAGGTGTCATTTGTTCCTTGCTTTCTGTTTTGCTGTTTGTTTTCTGTGTTTGTTGGTTCCTGAGGTTGCAGCTAGTGTTTTGGTTTGTTTGTTTTCTTTTCATGATTGTCATTTTTATTATACTTTGGGTTTTGATTTTGCTAGGATTATTATGGCTATGGTAATTATCTTTCAGGGTCCAATCCCAGTACTCCCTTGAGAATTTCTTGTAAGGGTGATGGTGCGGTGGTGAACTCCCACAGATTTTGTTTGTCTGAGAAATATACTATTTGTCCTTGATTTCAGAAGNATAGGATCTAGAGTTTGAGCTTTATTAACTTTTGGTGGTGTACTTTCTTTGTTTTTTGCATTTCTGATATCTTTTTTTGGATGTTTACTCATTTTGGCAGGGAGTTTCACTGTGTACCGGTTTGACCCTCTAGCTAACTAAGGTATGGCTGTGTTTGTCAATTTGGTTTGCCTACTCTGTGACTGCTCAGATGGCCGTTAGTGTTCTATATGTGTGTTTGCCTCAGAACTAGAGCCTTACCGAGAAGTTTCCTCTCTGGTCTGCTCTGGGAGTTCTCCCTGATCCTTGAGTTCTGGCCCTGGCAGCTGGATCCTATCCTGCCGGCCCGACAGGGTGTGTG
>NW_007726714.1:477161-478138 GCF_000696425.1 Galeopterus variegatus
GCAGCTGGATCCTGTCCTGCTGGCCCAACAGGGTGTTTGAGATCTGTAAGTCTCCGCCTCACTATTCAGGCATTTCCCCTCTCTGTGTGCACATGATGGGGCCTCCCGGAGGGTGCGTCTTTTTTTCCGAGACTCCTCCTTTTTTGCCGTACCCCTCTACTCTCTGTGCGCTCAGTACAGGGCTGGGGCGTGTCTTCTGCAATCCTCATCTCTCAGCCCCGCCCGGCCCTGAAGGGGTCTCAGGCCTCCGCCCCGGACACTGTGGGCGTTCCTGCGGCCCTGGTCAAGGTCCTCTCTGGGCCTCCCACCTTCCCCCCGGTATTTCGGCCCCCTGTGTGGTTGAGTTATCTCCCACACCAGGGCGCGAGCCCCTGGGGGAGGATCCCACAGCACACAGTTTCTCTTTGAATCCCCCTGGCGTGAGCCGGCTCGGCGCTCTCAGGCCGTCAGCTCTCCGGCAGGGTCAAGCGGGCTTGGGGGCACCCCGGTCACCCCTCTCCCAACCAGAAATCAGTCTGGGGTTTTTACGAACTGAAGGCCACAGAGATGGTACCTGCCTCCTGGAAGCAGGGAGTTTACCTGGGGCCAAAGCCCCAGGTGTGGTGGAGTGACAGTCTGGCCGGGATCCTCTTCCCTGCCCTCCCAACGCTGGCCGGGGGCTCCCCACGCCACCAGCCCCGCCAGGGTGGAGTGGGATTGGTGGCCGGTCCACAGGTCCCAGGGGGGCCCTGCGCTGAGGCACACAAGTGGCACGGCTCAGTGAGGAGCCGCGCCAAGCAAAGATGGCTGGCTTGCCCGATCTGAGCTGGCCGGCTCTTCCCCACCTGGAGAAAATGGAGGCAGTGCTGATGAAGGCGCCTAGCCTGGTGTGGTAAGTGGGGGCTGGTTGGGCCTTTGCCCCCCAGGCGGGGCTGGGTTGGGGGTCCCTCACAAAGCTCCCAGAGCTGGGCCGGTCCCCACCTTCCTCTCCATCTCTG